>NC_133492.1:4630933-4640285 GCF_025370935.1 Choristoneura fumiferana
TTAAGTCCCTCTAGCTTACATCTGTGCTTAGAACTGTGTGTTTTCTTTGGGAGCTTTCAAAAGCTGCACTAATTAAAATTTCACCCGGAATAAGCTGCAGTGTAAAAGTTTAATCTAGCTGTTGAGTTACGAGTCTGCTTGTGGCATAGTGTGTAGCATATAAACAGTATGATAGGTATAATAATTACCTTTAAGCTCTCGTGAGACAATATTTGAAAAGAAAAATACAATATTAAATGGTTCAACTCATGATTATTATAAAATGTTAGGAACGCAGAGTACGAGTCGACTTCAAATGGGTAGAAAAATATTTTCATGGGATTTTTGTAGTTGCTTAAAAATTTTGTTGTATTTTCTTTTTCATAATCCTGACCGATAGACTAAATACAATGTTTTTTTAGCCAGGACACCACACATTACATTACCTAAGACCAACCACCGTGTTACTTATAATGAGAGTCGATGTCAAATCGTTGGTTATGTAAATTTCAGCTGGCAGTGTGACTTACTGTTTTTTTTTCTGATTTTCTTTACTGCGGCAGTGGCGTCATCTATTGCTTTTTGCACTATTAAGCTTCACCACTGACAAGGGTCTCGCCTGTTGATTGCCCCCCCCGCAGAGCGATTGTGTTGTTTAAGATATTCAAGTATTTATAAAAGAAATCTTTTATTTAATATTATGCTTTTGATTTTTTGTTGCAAGATAAGTTCGTTTCATGTTTATTTTTACAAGCTTTTATTTACAAACCATGTAAATCAAACGTTCGTAAAGGGGTTGTGACAACAAAATTTGCAAATGATTTTACGACCACTTGATTTTCTAGCGAATCCTGGCGTCATCTAGTGAACAAATGTAGAAACTCCAACTTCCTGCTGCATCGTGCCAGCAAAGTTTCTCAACTCGGACGCATAAATACAACTTACGACGTTCTTCCTTCGGACTTCGGTCCACAGGCATAATATTTGCCTGGAGGAGATCTGGGGGAGATACAGCCGCGATAGCCTAGTCTAGTGGTTTGACCTATCACCTCTCAAGCAGAGGTTCGTGGGTTTAAACCCCGGCTCGTACCTCGTGAGTTTTTCGAAATTCATGTGCGAAAACTACATTTTAAATTTACTACGAGCTTTACGGTGAAGGAAAACATCGTGCGGACCCTGCACATTTAATGGTGTGTTTGAATTTCCCAATCCGCACTGGGCCCGCGCGTATATTCTGAATAGTAAACGTGTTAACTCGGAGCTACCTCTTTAATTCAACCTGGAACGGTTTTAATTTTTCCGTAATTCAATTTGAATTGTTGAATAGGTCATTAGAAATTATGCTCAAATAATTATGTACCCTTTTTAAGCAAATTGCCCGCTAAGAGCTTCTTAAAGTCATTATCTTATCCTGCCTTCCCACTTTCTTCGGAAATTAAAAATTTCGAGAATATTCGTTAATGAGAGGGTTCTTGGGTACTCCTGTTTCAGTTCTTGGGAATATCAGGAGTTAGGGGTCAAAAATTGGAGGTAGATGTAGTAGAATACATGTTATGTCCAGTCAGACTATAAAAATAGTTTCGGTATAAAAAATAAAAAAAATGACAAAAATTTAATACAAGATTTTTTGCTGACTGCACTTGCATTGCCATCCAAACTACATTTCCGTACCAAATTTCAAGTCCATCTGCTAGTCAAAACTAGACGTGGCTCGGCTAAGCACCAAATTTAATAAAATCAACCGAGTTCCAAAACTTTGCAGAACTCTCTCAACTTTTCGTTTATTTACTAACATAGTTTTCCTTCAAAGAAAACAAACAGCATTCGGCAACAAAATAAAGCCAGCACTGACATTAAACAGATTTTGCGCTCATAAAATCTGTAATTTGAATTCCTTAAGACCGAGGGGTTGTCTCCTCTATTACTCATAAGAAGGGTTGTGGCGCGGTGGTGGAGCTATGCTATAAAATTTATTTGCAGATGCAAAATAAAATTGAGATACGGAGTATTCAGCAATTTTAAAAGGCCAGAAGTAGGGCGGTCTAGAGGGACTTGAAATAAAAGTATACTCAAGTCGCAAAGTCGCAAGTCGCAAGGATTTGCTACCGTAAACTGCTTCAACTTTGCCCTCTAGCCCCAACATTGCCTGATTCGATTTAGACTTGATAACTTAGCATCCTTTAGGTTTTTAAACTTTTATCCTCCCGTAATAATAATTCCCGTGTAGATAAAAGTTTAAAACCTATAAGAGTGCTAAGTTATCGACTCTAAATCAAATCAGGCAATGTTGAGGCCAGAGCGCAAAGTTGAAGCAGTTTACGGTACCTACAAAACTAAAAGGCCTACTAGTGGCTAAAGGTTAGGTGATGTCTTACAGAATCAGTTTTGCATTAATAGCATTATCTTGGTTCCTAAATAGTAAATTTTTGGCTAAACGTCCAGTAGCCGAACTAGTTCAGCTATCCTTTTCCTTTTTTTTTGTGTCATTGCTGTTATAAATAAATTATTTTCTTTCTTTCTTTCTTTTTTTTCAGTGATACACTAAAAATAAAACGATTCAGCTCACGAATATAAAGTCAGGTACGGTGCCAATAGTTTTGATCTTTTCGGGGCATCTTTTAGAAGTATTCCAGTTGCTTCCGCGTGAGCACGCATTGTGAGTTGTAAGACAGTGCAAGAGGCGCCACCGTTGTGAACGCACTTACCCTTTAAAAATCTTACAATAAGATTGAAACTCACTTACTACCTAGTCGAACCAGCGCAGCGTAGTCGACCGTAGCGTAGGACAGCCACCAACGAGATGAACGGATGACCTGGTTAAAGTTGCGGGTTCGTGGTGGATGGAACCTACTGTGTCAAAAATGAAGTTGTGTTAAATACTTGTGATGTATACATATCATTTAATAATATTGTAAATCTGTTTAAAAAAAATATGCCTCGTTGAGCTTCTTGCCGGATTCTTCTCAGCAGAGGTTTTTCCGAACCGGTGGTAGATTTTCTTTGACATTCATAAGTGCTTGTTATAGCCTAAATTGAATAAAGATATTTTGACTTTGACTTTGACTTTGATGCAGGCCGCTTCCACCGAGGCAACTGGAGGTCTATGGGGGAGGCCTATGCCCAACAGTGGACGTCTTATGGCTGATATGATGGTGATGATAACCTAGTCGAAACGTGCCTAACTGTCCCGGCTTTTCTGCTTTATAACCTGTGATATTTCAGCCGATGACATTTAGTGAGGTTGACAGAAAATCAGTGCATGCATTCGTCAGAATTATTTTTCTGATTCAAAATGGAGTGAAGCCTTTGTTGCTCTACGCTTTAAATATCTAACAATATATGGAATCATTTATAGCCGACGGCAAAATCCTGAAAGGGTACATTCAAACTAAACTTACTATAACCAAAAATATTTCGAATTAATTTTAAACCGCTTGTAGAGACAGAATATTCAGTTTTATTAAAAACTTTTTAAAATACTGTTACGTCACGTCAAATACCATGTATTAGTTTTTTTTTCAATTATTCAATTCGAAAATACAAACTGAGACATGGATGCACAAAAACCAGAAAAAGAGACCAGCACTGGGAATCGAACTCAGGTCCTCAGCAATCCGTGCTGCGCGCTATAACCCCTACACCACTGCTGGACAGAGAATCTAGACACGAAATTGTAATAGAATAGTATGCATAGAAAAATTCGTGCTGGTCTCTTTTTCTGGTTTTTTCTGTACATCCATGTCTCAGTTTGTATGTTCGATATGGTTTCACGGATACCCGTAAAAGTAAAAATTTGGAGTTGAAATAAAAAATACAAAAGACTCCAAAAAAATAATCATAATTATTCTTAATTAGTTTAAATGAACTAAAATAATTTCCTTGCTCACCCGCGACCTTCGAAGACCTTTGAAGGTCGCGGGTGAGCAAGGAAATTATTTAGTTCATTGATATGGACCTCCGCAAAGTAACGCTGATCATAAATATTTAATTAGTTTATCAATACATATGATATACTTCGCCTGTATCACAGCTAGTATAAACCGGAATAATCCCATGGGGTGATAGTAGAAATATGGCGGACGGGAATTTTATTTAAACGACATCAAAGGCGTCCGGTGGAAGTAATGGTTTTACATAAAACGCGTTTTAACTCAACGCGGATTACATGTTATTGTGCATTTAATGTCAGTTGATACATTTGTAGTTTTCTTGATTTAGGAGAGTATTTTACGTGTTAGGGTAATAGGCTCGGCATTCACTTACCGATGACAGACAATGACTTCAAATACTTACCCGTATATTTTTTTACCCGATTGCCCGAAAGAGGGTTGTTTTGCGAGCGTATGTATGTATTTGTTATTTATTTATTTACAGGATTTGTCAAACTGTCAAAATGACATAGGCTATATATTTTAAAATGGCGTCTGTGAAAAAAAATGGCGCAGAAATGAAAATGAAAGTTGTATTGTAACAATATGGGTATAATAATGAAAGCTATTAAAAAGGCCGTTTTAATATATATGGGTTATCATACTTTTAATGCCATTTGCACAGAAATATCAAAAAATTATAAAATAAAACATTAAATAAAAAAAAACTCGACTGCCTTTAGACTCTGTCGAGTAGCTAAATTAAAGTTCATCAGTCTGTACCCATTTCTAAGAATTTTTGAGCTGGTCACCATTTAAATGGGCCCCGACTGTTAAACAATAAATTAGCTATTAACAGAGTTCTAGACCACTAGACTTATAAATTTACTTCTTAGATTTAGAGGCAGTCAGATTTTTCATTTAATTTTTTTTATTCTACTAATATTTTGCCAGAGTGGTTATTTTATACGCTAATTTCAAAATACAGTTTTATACAGAGCGACTCTTAATTGGTGAACAGAAATTTAAATTTAAAAAACATATTTAAAAAAAATATAGTATCCAACGCAACAAACTCAGTAAGTTAAACTTGAATTATTTTTTTTATTAAGAAAAATGACGAATCGTATAGTCACCCTATTTTACATGACAAGTTTGTTATATCAAAGTACTCAGAATTGACATTTACAAAGTAATCTTTTTTTAATTTTTCCAGTCAGCAAACAAAGAGTTGATTAAAAACATCAGTACCTATAAACGTTCTATTATGTGTCATTGCTGTTATAAATAAATTATTTTCTTTCTTTCTTTCTTTCTTTCAACGTAAGAAGTAAGGTAACCACAAGGTCGGGTAAGTTTAAAATTATTTTATTATGTATTAACAGGATTCATCAAGTGAGATAAAGATCAATACGGACAGTTTATGTAAAAAATATCGATGGTGGAAGTCTCAATTGACGTAAGGGACAAAATGCTACTTTTCAGGAGAGCGAAAAGAAGTTTTTGGTATTTTCAAACCCTCACAGCATTGTTAAGGTTTAACTTAGCAGGACGTTATAATTACGTAAAATCTTGAATTTTCTTGCTTTTCAACGTGAAACTATAGACATTTTCGTAAAAGCTTAAAAAGAAATAGCTGTCCCTTACGCCCGTGACATACAGGTGTCATAGCCCCTTACACCCATAAACCGTAAATAAATAAATAATGTAGAACCGATTTTTGGTCTTATAGGACATTTTATATTTTATTTGCTACATATTTGGACGTAAGTTCCTGTAGAAAAATTAAAAAAAATAGTGAATTAACTCAAAGAACCACTTTAATTATTTAAAATAACGCGCAAAAGCCATAATTTTGCACGTCCCCTTAAAAATATGTAATTTGTAACATTTCTTTCGAAGCCGGCTTCGAAAAGGTTATAGTACCGTAGACCACATACATGCGCTGCGGCAGGTTATACAGAAGACTGAAGAGTATAACCTCCCCTTTGCCTTGCATTTGTTGGACTACGAGAAAGCCTTCGATTCGATCGAGACTTGGGCTGTGCTGCAGGCTCTCCAGCGGTGCCAAGTTGACTATCGGTATATCGAAGTGTTAAAGTGTCTGTACGAAAACGCCACTATGTCCGTCCGATTACAGGATCAGAGCACGAAGCCTATTCCTCTGCAGCGGGGAGTCAGACAAGGAGATGTGATCTCTCCGAAACTGTTCACCGCTGCATTGGAGGATGCTTTTAAGGTTTGGACTGGAAAGGACGAGGCATCAACATTAATGGCGAGTACTTCACTCATCTTCGATTCGCCGACGACATTGTAGTCATGGCTGAGACCATGGAGGACCTCGGTGCTATGCTCGCTGACCTCAGTAGAGTTTCCGACCGAGTTGGCCTGAAAATGAACATGGACAAGACGAAAGTCATGTCTAATGTCCATGTTGTACCAACTCCCGTAATAGTCGGAGACTCTGCGCTCGAAGTTGTTGACGACTATGTATACCTGGGACAAACGGTCCAGTTAGGTAGGTCCAACTTTGAGAAAGAGATCACTCGTCGAATCCGACTCGGCTGGGCAGCGTTCGGGAAGCTTCGCAGTGTCTTTTCGTCCAAATTACCGCAGTGTTTGAAGTCAAAAGTCTTTGACCAGTGTGTGTTGCCAGTGATGACATACGGATCTGAGACGTGGGCGCTAACGATGGGCCTCATGATAAAACTCAAAGTCACTCAGAGGGCTATGGAGAGGGCTATGCTCGGGGTTCTCTGCGGGATAGAATTAGAAATGATGATATCCGCAGTAGAACTAAGGTTACCGACATAGCCCGAAGAATTGCGAAACTAAAGTGGCAGTGGGCGGGGCACATTGCTCGCAGGACGGATGGCCAGAAGGTTCTCGAATGGCGTCCGCGGACCGGGAGACGAGCTGTCGGTAGGCCTCCAACAAGATGGAGCGACGATTTGGTTAAGATCGCGGGGATCGCGGTGGATGCGGAAAGCACAAGACCGGTCTGAGTGGAGAGCCTTGGGGGAGGCCTATGTCCAGCAGTGGACGTCTTTCGGCTGACATGATGAACATTTTCTTGCACATTTGGGAGTATTCTTGCTTGATTTGTTGTTTGCATGCATGCTTGCCTTTCTGGCGTCACGCTTGCTTGCATGCATGCTTGCACTATTTCTGCTTCCTCTAACACACTGATTGCAGCTGTGAGGAGTGGGACGCCAGCCCGCTTCATGAGCGCTGGAGGAGATACCATAGACCGGTCATCGCGAGATCGGGGTAACCCGCGATGTTCATCTAACCAGGCCGATAAAATTGCATGTTTGTTGATTTGATTGACAAAATTACATGCTCACTTGCAAGCCTGCTTAGGTGGTTGCTTAGGTACATGCTTGCTTGTTTGCTTGCTTGCATGCTTGCTTGCATGCTTTCTTGCACGCTTGCTTGCACTATTTCTTGCACATTTGGGAGTATGCTTGCTTGAGTTGTTGTTTCAATCACTACAAGTTCTAAAAACCATCTGTTTTGATGCCTCCTACGACCTAACATTAACAAGGTATTTTAATGAACTAAAAGAAGCAAGCAAGGTATTTTGCTTTAAGTGCCCCTTACACCCATAAAGTAACCTCAATTTTTAAAATGTCTGTTTTGTTACTGTCCCTTACGACTAACAATTTACTCTAGTTTTAGCTTTTGATGTCCCTTATTTTATAAGTTGCTGTTGTTTAATGCCCCTTACGACGTACCAATTACACCTTTTTTTTAAATGTCTGTTTGCTACTGCCCCTTACGACCGACAATTTACTCTAGCTCTTGCTTTTTATACCCCTTACGCCCATAAAAGTATTTATTATTTTATAAATTGCTGTTTTTTAATGTCCTTACGACGTTCCGATTATACCATTTTAACCCTCAACATACATAATTAATTATACAGGCCAATTATTATTATGTATGCATCATCATCTCGGCCTATATACGTCCCACTGCTGGGCACAGGCTTCCTTTATTAGGATCTGTAACTTAGTAGCTTAAAATAAACAAAGTAGCTAAGAGAAATTTACCTCAACATCCTTGACTGAAATTCCATTACGGAAATGTTAGCTCGACGTCAAGCCATTAGGGGATCCATCAACTTAATCTTCTTTTTTGTTTTGCTTTTGGCATCTTATAAAAAAATACGCGCGTTGACAAAGAACAAACGTAGGCAATCAAATACGTCCTCCGTGTTTGACGTGTCTGACACGACTGACCGAATGTGCAATGCGCAAACGCTGGGAGCGTGGAAGGTAGGTAGACGCGTTAGTATTTTGATGTTAGGTACAAGAAATAGGTACAGGCGGTAAGGTTACGCCCAACAACTTCTTGCATTTTATCTTATTCGTTATAAAATGTTGGGGTGTAAAGACAATGAAATAATAATTGACCCATACGCCCTTTTAATATATTTGTTGGTTTTTTTTTAACGTCATGAGTCGAGTCGTAAAGGACATATGAGACTGCCACAGCCCCTTACGACCCAAATATTAAAAAAAATAATACATTTACGCCATTTTTCAGCTCAAATATTTTTATATCATGTCCCTTAAGCTATTTTATTTTAAAGTAATAAATGTTGATAACAGCAAAAGTAAGGGGCGTAACTTGAATACTACCAATCGACAGAGAAAAAAAAAACTCTAATTTTCTATGTTTAAAAGTGATTTTCGGTATTTTGTCCCTTACGCCAATTGAGACTTCCACCATCGATATGTATTAAAAAAATATACAGATGTTTGCTCTTTCTTACGAACAAGTTGTTTAATCAAGAGGTACAAAAAAACCTATTTCAGTTCACCACTTAGGACTCTGTAGTGCTAATAGACTTTAAGCTAAAGTGCAGCCAGACGTGCAGATGAAGGTATAAGGGTTTTGCTATTTTAGCTACAAAACCCTGAAAGCGCCCTTATAATTACAATGTTCCGCAGACACATTCCTCAGCCATAACAAGGTAATGCGTAATGTCAGTAGCGGCCATAAATAACGCGAACAAATTAAAAAGTCTGGCGCTATTGCGCGTCGTAACACCGCGGGGTCGTTCGTTACACGGTCGGGTAGTTCGGAGATAGTATTGTCTGGAAACTAGCTTTTTGGGTAGTTCATTTTTCATGCAATCTACTTTTCTTGTTACCTAGAAACTATTTTATTGGGATTGGATTTTTTTGTGCTTTTGAAAAAGACAATTGGTAGTTGTTTTCTACGGCAATTGTGTGTTGTGTGTATGATTGCACTGTTCGTGCCGTCTTTTCAGTAAGGATAGCTTAGGATCGTTTCGTTTTCAGTCTATGTAATGTATTACACCTTACGCGTTTTGATTTAATATATATTGCATATTTTAAATTAAAATTATTATACTGCCCTCCTAAGCCGAAAGGCGGTATCTAAAAAAAAAAACGGTTTTCTGTCATTTACACCATGTGATGCTGAATTTTTTAAACTACACAATTAGTATTAATAACTCAAGTTTTTTTTTT
>NC_133492.1:4640450-4655352 GCF_025370935.1 Choristoneura fumiferana
ACAGTACAAAGCAGTTGCGTGGCGACAACATGGGTATGCTATTCAAATCGTCGTGTTACAGGCGAGTGTATCTGCCCGCCCGGCTACCACATGTCGCGGTGCGAACAACGATGTCCGGTCGGTTTCTTTGGGCAGGGCTGCCAGCATCCTTGCAACTGCAGCGAGAATGCACGCGGCTGTCACCACATCACGGGACAGTGTATCTGCGAAAGCAGCTGGAGAGGTCAGTATTACGAAAATGGTTATGTTATAGATCTTTACAGTACTGTTTCCATGCCGTGGCTTGCTATCTCTAAGTATGCACCGTTGCACTCTTGGCGTGAAAGTAAACAATGCCTGTAACGAAGATCCCAAAGCAAATAATACTTACGTAAGCAATGAAGCATTTCAATTTTCAAGGACAGTACGTCTTGTGGTTTACGATAGTTTACACGAGGTTACAGCGTTGTTTCTTTACAGGTTGCTTCTTTTTATAATCAAAACGTACTTGCATTATAATATTTTTTTGCTTGCGGAGGAAACTATATTTACGGCGAATTTACCAAAGTTATCACTATAAGATAGGGTTCTTGTCATTACGCCACCTGTGTTTACGAATATGAGCTAAAACTCTAATCATACATGTTTTGTTTGTCAACTACATTGAACATTGTGATGAGATGCTGCTACTATGATTTCATCTACAATTACATTAGACTACATATTGTATAACTCACAAGCTAACTGTAACCGTTTTTTACTTATCGTAAGTGTTCCATATCTAATTCAGAAAACAAACTAAGTAACAACATCATTGACAAACATTGTTTACATAGTGACCAAGGATCAAGGATCATTATCGGAAACCGATGTGATACGGAAATATTCTGTACTCAAGTGTGCTATAATGAATAAAATGAAAGTTTAGTTACAATTTGATAACGAACAAGCAATTAGGCTCGTTAGTTTGTACGTTGGCGCGATAAGATGGCGCGCACCGCTAATTAATGCTACTTCATTTAGAGAACTTGCCTAGCGTTTCCTAGCTAAACAATACTGCTCATTGTTGCAAATTAAAATGAGTTACATAGTCAATCAAGGACGAAGACTATTTTAATCTTAACAACATTTCACGGAATTGTTTGAAATAAACGAATGCAATGAGTAACATGTACCATTTAGTATCGCGGAAATTTAGTTATGGTCTACATACATTGTGGAGAGATCAGATACGAAAATTTAAGATCTAAGTCACCTGGTTCGTGAAATGAATAAGTTCTAGTATTCTCCTTGATTTTAACTTGTTAACTGATAGGTTTGATCAAAATCATTTAATTACTACAATACGATATCGTTAACTTCTTTTGCATTTAAGACTTGGAATTTAGCTTAGTAAGCATACGCTCTATTGAATAAATTATAAAGTTCCATTGAAGCTCGTCATGCTTTTTAAACACTCCAAACATGTTCATCGTCATTTCTTGTCATCATATAAATAGTATCATTGCAATATCATTTTTGTCATCCAGGTCTCCCTAGGAACCTTGGTACGTATATTCCATCAGGGTTTTATACTAACCAGATGTTTTATGTTGTGTATGTTCATTAACAGATGCATTTGGTTCTACAATAGTGTATGATACAAAATGTGGCGAAGATTATACTATGGGGCCGTTTCAAGATGAAACTGAAGTTACAATCGATAAGAAACTGACTATGGACCTCAATGATGAATTAGTTCCTCTAAAGATAAAGAAATCATATTATAAAAATACCTGGAATAATTTAACAACAATTAATACAAATAAAATTAAGGGATTTAAAAAACAACTTGAGAAAAACAAAGGTCTGATTAATGGTCCCTCCGTGGCCCAATGTATATCTTGGAGCGTCCATGAAAAACCATCTTATGATTCAATTTTAGCTCATTCGAATCAATTACTAAGCAGTTTAAACATTCATAATCCAAAAGCAATTGTGGCTGTTCTGAACATCGAGGAATCGGTACTAACAGGCCGTACGGCCATATGGGGGGTAACCATTGAAGATGGAAGAATGAAGGCAGATAATATGTATTTTGGTAATCTATTGCAATTAACAGGTTATTCTTACAAATAAAACTTGTTTATGAATGTGTGCGCAACTTTATTTCTTTTCCTATAATTCCTGTTTTAACTGTCGTAATTCATTTCACAAAACAACTTTACAAAAACATGATAAAATTATAACTTTGTACCTACGGCTTCGTCCGTGTAGAATTAGTATACTTATTGCCAATAAAAAAGTGTAGACTATTTGAAAATACAAACTGAAATATAGATGCTCAGAAAAACCAGAAAAATAAGACCATCACTGGGAATCGAACCCAGGTCCTCGGTATTCCGTACCGCGCGCTATACCGCTACACCACTGATGGTCAACGGTACCGACACGAATTTCCCCTATGCACCTCATATCTCAGCTTGTTTGTTTCTTATTTAGCCACTTAAGCAGTGACGCTAGCGACATCTATGCCGTAGCCCTCATCGAAAAACTTTTTCGGCACTCCATTGAAACTAACCGCTCACCCAGACAAGAGATATCGTTACTAAGCAATCAAATTAAGATATCATAGATGTCGCTAGCGTCACTGCTTAAGTGGCTAAATAAGAAACAAACAAGCTGAGATATGAGGTGCATAGGGGAAATTCGTGTCGGTACCGTTGACCATCAGTGGTGTAGCGGTATAGCACGCGGTACGGAATACCGAGGACTTGGGTTCGATTCCCAGTGATGGTCTTATTTTTCTGGTTTTTCTGTGCATCTATATTTCAGTTTGTATTTTCAATTTAGGTTTTACGGGATGACCGTTAAAGTAAAAATTTGGAATTGAAATAAAAAATACAAAAAGATTCCAAAAAACCAATCTTAATGTAGACTATTTATTAATCTAGTCGAGAGTTTAAAGTTACCCATTGCTTTTTCAAATTCGTCCTCTAATTCACAAATTTCAACATTTATAACATTAGTAAGATAACAAGTTGAGTAGAGCTCAGAGCATCTGTGCATAAAGTGCAGCGAAGTTTTTTTTGGCATGTTCGTTCAAGTGTAGTGTAACATTTTTGGTGCTACTATTTCTGGTTACTAGTCCAGGAAAACACAAACCAATAAAATTAAATGTTTATTTCTGCACATGTGGTGTACATCATACAATAAGATGATATGGACGACTTGATATGGACACTTTCAACTTAAAAACACACACAAACAGATTTAGACCTGGGTTTCTATGTAACTAAAAATAAAATGTAATTGTGATTGAATTTATAAAGTGTACCTACGTGTTTAAAATAGCCTCAGGCAGTAGGTTAAAAGAACTTGCTTTTATACTGCCAGTTTCTTCTAGACTAGACCTGTTTTTATTTTCATATGTAATCTTACGTGCATAAATGTTATTTACGGTTTCTATAAGTTTAATTATGCTGTGCTGTGGGAGGGAACCCAATTATATATCTAATTGATATACCTGAGTTAAGTAGTATGTAACATGTGTCAACTCTAACCCGAGGTTTTAGATTTGATTTCTTAACCTTAGACCGTGCCCTTCTAAACCAATTTACGAATATTTTGAGAGTATTTAGGAAATCATCTTAAGTTGCTTATTCAATTACTAACCTCTAGCCATAGTCGTTATTAGGTTTGATTGTTACGGTACGATCAAGCTGCATATTCTTATTATTTATGAATAACTATTATTGGGTATTATTTTTACCAATATCACAGGTCTTATTGTGATTGGCAGTTATTTGCGCCACCAAGCAACATGTGAGCTCGAAATAAATACATAGTTCCATTTTCAGATGCGACGTTTTTACGAATGCTTAATCGCATAAGATAGGATTCGACAAATCTGGTATAATCAATATTTAGCACAAACAACTGCCAATTATTATGCCTTAATACCAGTCTTTGACCCACATTTATTTTTTTGCGGACGTCCACAAGTACCTAAGCTACACTCTTGTGCTATATCCTGTAAGCTACAGTGTTGTGTCATGCAAGCACTTCATACTGTTCATACATATAAGCTTCTACTTGGGACTTAAGAGATCGTGAGATCACACAGGAGTCGACGAACCCGGCTGCCACAAATAGCACAAACAACTGCCTATTATGATCTAACACTAGTCTTAAATGACCCTTATTTAGTCTCTTGCTGGACGTCCACAATGCCTTTCATACTGACCCCAATGATATTTTAGTTGACACTTAGAGTAGAGGCTCCCCAAAGGTTCTTGATCATCCACATTCTGTATTTATTGAATTGTAACAGGTATTCGGTGCGAGACGCAGTGCGCCCCGGGGCAGTACGGAGCGGACTGCTCGTCGCGTTGCCCCTGCGTGAACAACTCGTCGTGCGATGCGCAGACCGGCCGGTGCGTGTGCGCCGCCGGCTGGACCGGCGAGGACTGCTCGCAGCCCTGCCCGCCGGGAACCTATGGTGCTAGCTGCTCGCAACGCTGCGCTGATGGCCCTGATGGTATAACATTGGTTAAAATGGGCTAAAGTCCTCATTTTTAATGATGGATTTTTTGCCGACCCTTGGTAATATGCTAATATCTCAAATACAAACGTGGCAAATCATACCTCCAGTTTAACATGTGATTCCGCGATCGACTATTATCATTTCCAAACATGCTGAATAGATGTCGTGACTACGTTAGTGTTAAATCATGTTTATTTTATAACAGTTTAAGTTTTGAAACTTCTTGCTTCACTGTTCTAACCAGCCGATACAATCACAATAACCCCAGTCACGAGAAAACCATTAGGTTTCTATGCGGAACAATGGTACTAGCGATTGTAAACATAAGCACACTATTTATGCTTTCATAACAAACTGCAGTATGTGCACAGCATAGTTATGGTGTGTTATGCTTTTGATGACGGGAATTTGGATAAAATAATCGCGTAACTGATTTATACACGGTTTATAAAATCAATATCAATACTCTCTTGACGTGACCCGGTGCATTAAAACCTAAGCTCAAATTACCATATTGCACAGTACAACTTAATGTCAAAAACACAAATTACCATATAAATTAAAAATAACCTAATGTCTAAATACCATAGTCCCCAAAAAACTCTAAAACCTTAAAATCAAAACGAACTTATCTTTATTATGTACTAATACCGAGATCACCTACTGGGATATTCCTGTTCTGGAATGTCATCTTCTACGGACTTACAAGCGAGAAATACCCTTAAAGCGGGCAAAAACCGACACCCATCAACACAAATAAATAAACTCATCACATTGTCGTCGGGTCGCAGTGTTATCTGATTTGATTGCAGTGCGTCTGTAGAGGCTCCTTAGCATTGTGCATTGCGTTATAAAGTATAGTTTTTTTTTTCTAATGCCTTCTCATCATTTAGCATTGCGTGATTATGTAGCGCTGTAATCATCTTCGTCGCTCAAGCTATCTCTTTCAATCACGCCAATATTTAATTGAATTTTATATGAAATGATATGAAGGTTATGCTAAACCTTGGTTATGTCTTCTCAGGAAATTCGACATGTGACCCGGTGACCGGCAAGTATTCCTGCCCGAGCGGGTTCACGGGTGTGGCCTGCGAGTACCCATGCCCGCTCGGCACGTACGGCGTCGGATGCAAAGAGAAGTGCGCTTGCCAACATGGCGCCGATTGCGACTACGTTACGGGTAAGTAAAGATCTTTCGGCCTTTAATATATATTTTTAAACGATGGAATAGCATTTCTTCAGCAGCAGTCCTCAGAGAAAGCATATACCACGCAGCCCTTCCGTTTCGCGGCGTTATTTCTGTAAACCAGTTCACCAACGTAAGTCCTTTCCCATTTGTGAGACTTTGACATTCATCGTCGAATGTAACCAGCGGTACATCTTCTGGTCCGATTCGATATTCAGTGTCGATTGACTAAATGTTTACTAAGTGACTCCCACGATTATCTAATGTGTGGTCAGATAAATACTAAAATTGCAAAATAAAAACAATTTTGTCTATTTTTGATACGATACTTTGCCGATTTAACGCACTTATCCGTGTAATCTCGCTCAAATTTAAAAAACAAACAAAGTACGTTCGTAAATCCCAATTAGGTGAAAACGGCAAACCACATTAATTACTCAGCCCATTCCAGAATTTCTAGTCGTACCGAACTAAAAAGTAACCTCAAAGTAACGTTGGTACCTATTGTCCTTTTAATCAACAAATCTGACATTAAATCACATTATTCAATATAACAACCCATTTGCCAACTAATGAACTTCTACCAATATTGTCATATTATGAAATAAGTCGTAGGTAGCAACTTCACTGCAATAACATTATCAAATATTTTTTATAAGTAGGAAGTTTCTTCAAAGGTAATATAATATTGTTTACAAACATCCATCGCGCGATAACAGGTGTGGTGTGATTGCATTGTTATTACATTATCCGTCGTTTGTCGGAACGTGGCTGGACTTGTCTAAGTGATAATTAAAACTTATACCTACTTACTACCATAACTAGCGTAAATATTATACACGTATTATTCTCAGCTCAAAGTTATTACTATAGTTATATTACGTACTTGTTGAGTACCTAGTTTATTTCATTTCAACGTACGTGTTCGAATTTAGGGTTCAGTACGGAACATCGGAAAACCATTGGTGAAATTATTAACAGTGGGTAACAGTTTCACCTTCCGAATCAGCACATTATTTTTCGTCGTTTGTTAGAACTATCCATTGCAGTGGATTTTATAGTGTTTATACAGGTTGCCCCAAAAATTTTAGTACTTAGGGTGATAAAAAATTTTCTTCTCATTATTTTTAAATTCTCCTTCTCAGTTTTGTCCTAGTAACAAACAGTGAACGTAAACTCCGCTCAACACATTACAAGTTATACGATATACAGGGTGTCATAAAATACACTTGTAGAATTTTTATCTTTTCTTCACTTTTTTTTCTCAAAACATCAATAATACAATTACATTCGCTACGTACATATACAGCCTGCTCAGATAAAAACAACACATATATACAGAGTGATAAAAAAAAAAAAACCATTTACATTTTCACACTCACACCTTATCATTGTCTCATTACAACTTTAACACACTCATTGCCTATTACATAACAAACTTCGATAAATACCTATTCCATAACACATTAATTCATCCACGGAACCCAATAAGAATTTACATTTAATTTTGTATTTTAATATTTTTATTTTTTTTTTTATTTTTTTTTTCGTTTGGCTCAAACATGCCGACCAAATCTCAAGCCGCTATTTTCCGTGAGGCAACAAGAGCCATCACTCAGCTCAGGGAAATTTCAATGGCGGTGCTTAAGCAAGACACAAAATATACAATGGCTGACTTCACCGCGAGGTACGCCAAGGTGGAGGAGCATAAGTTAAAATTGGAGGAAGTGTACCACGCCATATTGGACGCAAAAGATCTGACCAGTGACGCAGAGGCGGCGTACACTAAGGCTTACGATACGTCGGTTGCGGACTACAACCAAATACTTGTGGCTAACGCCGAACTCCAGCTCAAGTCAGCCCATTTGGAGAATACACTCCCCTCCACCTCAACCACACCTACAGCCGTTCTGCCTAAAATTGCGCTCCCCAAATTCAGCTCAAAAATAGAGGATTGGCCCTCCTTCATAGCCATCTTCAGAAGTCTCACTGATGACATGGCCACAATATCGGATGCAGTTAAACTCCACTATCTATTATCGTGTCTTACAGGTGAGGCACGGAGCATGGTGTCTCACCTCCAGCTCACCAATGACAATTTCACCGTGGCCATGGACATCCTCACCCGACGGTATGAAAATCGACGCGTCCTGATCGACCGATTTGTCGACATAATCATGGGCTTACCACAAATTCACGCGCGTTCAGATATCCGCACATTATTTCTAACTCCGCTAATTTCAGCACAATCCGCCCTGAACAATCTTGATCTGCCCATGAAGGATTGCGACTACGTGTTCGTGTCAATAGTCGTAAGAAAACTCAAGGGTGAGCTCCGGACCCTTTTTGAGCGCAAATACGGCAACCTTCAAACTCTGCCCACCCTCAACGACTTAATCCTATTCTTAGAGGAACACGCGCGTTGTGTCGAGACCGAGTGGTCTAGCCCAACTTCCCCGCAAGTCAGCCCACAGCCTCGTCAATACCGCAGGCAATCTCCAGTCACTCCTCCCCGACCCCCCCCGGCTCGTCAGCCCACATATAAAGAAACACGTCCCATGGCCCCAGTTAGGACTCGCCCGGAGTACCTCGGTCCGTCCCCAGCTCAACACAGACCAGTTTATTCAGCTCAACCCTCAACTCGTGACGTCACAGCGGGAAACAATGCACCCTGCCCGTACTGCCGTGACAAAGGGCACAAGCTCATCGCCTGCCCACGGTACAACGACCAGCCTACCCAAGGCCGCTGGGATTTCATTCAGGCTCGCAATCGGTGTCAGCGCTGCCTGGGTCCCCATTATGAGAACGAGTGCAAGTCCACGCGAGCTTGCAAAGAGTGTGGAAGTGATAAACACCACACATCACTTCATCGCCCCGGTGCTCCATCTCCAACTCATTCAGCCGCTCATCATCTACCTTCGCATCTCAGGGCACGGCCCAGACAGCGCCCGACCCATGAGTCCCAACACTATTCGGCCCACGCCTCACACATGACCCCACCGCCACAAAACAACCCACCCAATCACTCGCGTTCGCCCAGTAGGTCTCGTGTAGGTGGTCCGCAATGACTACCTGCAATAACCAAGTACTACGAAAGCGAAGCACATCAGCACAAACACACTCACACAACCCACACATACTCTCACTCAGCTCAAACACAAAAACCACGAGCCCAACCTGCGATTTCAGCTCAAACAGTAAAACATAATTATAGTGATACTGCTCAACGTGAAGACCACGTAACTAATACACCGATTTTACTGCCTACCGTTTCGCTAAAAATAGCAGACGTGCATGGTCAGTACCATACAGCGCGTGCTCTGCTAGATTGTGGTAGCATGCTTACGCTCATTACTCAGCGCATGGCCCGAATGTTAAATTTACCGCCAAACTCAAACTCATTAAAAATCGCAGGTGTGGGCAACCAACACACACAAGAGTCAAAAGCATCAGTAACAATAGTATGTCAACCTACACATCGAGACACACCTACGATTACGGCTACAGCTCATATCTTAAAAAATGTTACCGGTTATCTACCATTACAAAAAGTCCCACATATTGCACAAGTGAAAGGCCAGCCACCGATTCCCTTGGCGGATCAAGAGTACAACACTCCAGCTCCGATTGATCTTCTGTTGGGTTCAGACGTTCTCGGCCAAGTTTTGGACGGGACTAAGGTCTCGTTAGGCCGCGGGAAGCCCATAGCCTTCGGCACGATTTTTGACTTCGCATTGATAGGGCCCATTGAGGACATATGTGCGACACCAACGCACCAGACTAACTCAGCTCAAGTTATAAGCTCACAGCCTGAACCTGACGTATCTGCTCACGATATTTGCAAAGGTCTTGAGAGGTTCTGGGAGTCAGAAGAACCCAAGCTCATATACAAACTAGCCCGTTACAAGAGCAGTGCGAACAAATTTTCCGCACCACAACCACTCGAGAACCATCAGGCCGTTATATGGTAGCATTACCGTTTCTTCCCGATCCGCCGACCCTAGGCAATACTCATGCTATCGCGCTACGTAGGTTTCTCAATCTCGAAAAGAAGCTACAAGCAAATCCGCCCCTCCGCTCAAAATATGTAGACTTTATGAATGATTATCTCAACTTGGGACACATGTCACCTTGTCACCCAAGTACCTTCGCAAACAAGCCTCACTTCTACATCCCTCATCATGGCATCTTCAAATCGGGGTCAGATAAGCTCCGCACTGTATTTGATGGTAGCAGCAAAAGCTCAAATGGCGTCAGTCTCAACGATTGTCTGCACACAGGTCCGCTCTCCAACAGGATATTGTTGACATTATCATGTCTTTTAGGACACATCCGGTAGTCTTCAGTACTGACATCAAAATGATGTTCAGGAACATACTTATCCACCCAGGTCATAGACAGTATCAACTCATTCTCTGGCGGTCCTCCCCGACCAGCCGCTGCTCACATATGCGCTCAATACCGTCACGTATGGTTTACGGTCAAGCCCGTACCATGCCATCCGCACTCTGCTCCAACTAGCCGATGACGAAGGTCACCGCTATCCTCAAGCTGCTCAAGTAATACGCCACTCAATTTTCGTTGACGATATACTCTGTGGTCATGATTCCGTGGAGTCTGCTCGAGCACTCCAAACCGAGTTAATTAACCTACTTGCCCTAGGTGGCTTTCAGCTCAGTAAATGGACCTCAAACTCTTCCCAGCTCCTTGAACGGTTTCCAGATGACCAGTGTGACATGCCTAAAGACTTTGACATCAGACCGGAATCGAATTCCATTAAAGTATTGGGTATTCAATGGATTCCTCAATCGGATGAGTTCACTTATCGCATCTCTCCCCCCACTTACCCAAATCACCAAGCGCTCTATCCTCAGCACAGTGGCGTCTCTCTATGACCCCAACGGTTGGGTTACACCAGTAATATTCCGCGCAAAGATTCTATTACAAAAGTTATGGCTTCTGAAACTGGGATGGGACGAGCCCACTCCCGATGAAATCCAGACGGAATGGCAGCACATTTCAGAAGATCTGCCTCAACTCTCATGTCTCCGTATACCTCGGCACATTTGCAAATATAAGCCCACGTCTACATACTCGCTGCACGGATTCGCAGACGCATCAGAAGCTGGTTTCGGTGCCGTCATATACCTTCATGAGCTCAATGCCAATGGACAGGTCAATGTAAATCTAGTCATTGCCAAGTCAAAGGTTGCGCCTATCAAGAATCGGCTCACAATCCCAAAACTGGAGCTATCAGCTGCAGCTCTTTTATCACAGCTCATGACTAGGGTGTCAACTAAATTGTCTGCTCACATTACTATCGACCAGCATACCTGTTGGTCAGATAGCACGATCGTTTTAGCGTGGCTAAACACGTCACCTCACCGACTTCAAACTTTCGAGGCCAACCGAGTTAGTAAAATAACGTCTAGTCCAATCAGCTCCACGTGGAGACATGTTCCCACGCATCTCAACTCAGCCGACTGTGCAAGCAGAGGAATGTCAGCCCAGTCTCTCTCAAATCATGACCTCTGGTGGTCTCCCAGTTGGCTCAAAGAACCTCCGAGCACCTGGCCCCAGATGCCGACAGCTTTGGGTCATCATGTATTACCAGGCCTTAAGCCAAAAAATGGTTCCAGCTCATATAGCAATACCCGATCTCGATCATGACTTGCTTACTCGCTTCAGCTCTCTTGACAAGCTCGTCGGAGTGACGGCTTGTATCAAGCGCTTTATTTTCAATTGTAGACACAATCCCGAAGTACGACGCTTTGGTCCGCTCACAGCTAATGAGCGTAAGGACGCTCTGTTATTCTGGGTCTGCTCTGTTCAGCAAAATGAGTTTGCTGATGATATTCATCGCCTTAAAACGAATAAGCTTTGTACCGCGCGACTTCAGCGCCTCTCACCATTTCTGAAAGACGGTCTCTTGAGAGTCGGTGGCCGTCTCTCTCACGCCTCAATTCGGTACGACGCTCAACATCCACTCATTCTACCCAGCTCTAGCCCACTCGTAGACCGCATCATTGATCACTGCCATAAAATATACTGTCATCCTGGCGCCGACACTTTACATGCTATTTTACGTCAGCAATTCTGGATACTGTCCGCACGGCGGGCAATCCGAAGTCGGGTGTTTAAATGTATTAGATGTTTCCGATGTCGCGCTCAACCTGACGCCCCACTTATGGGTGACCTTCCAGCAGATAGAGTTACCCCTCAGCCCGTATTTAGCCAAGTGACGACTGACTTTGCCGGCCCGTTTCTCGTTAAGTCTAGCACGTTGCGAAACGTTAAACTTTTGAAAGCATATTTTTGCATATTCGTGTGCCTTTCAACTAAGGCGGTTCACTTGGAGGCCGTCTCCGCTCTAACCACAGAAGCCTTTCTCGCGGCTTTACAACGGTTTGTATCGCGACGTGGAACACCGATTTTGATTAGATCAGATTGCGGCACGAATTATGTAGGCGCTCGAAATCAGCTCATTGACGTTCAGAACTTTCTCATGGCAAATAATGATGCAATCACACACAAACTTGCAAGTCAGCACATAACCTGGTTGTTAAACCCCCCAAAGGGGGCCTGGTTTGGCGCATTACATGAAATTAATGTGAAATCAACAAAGCAGTTGCTTTACCGTGTAATTGGTGAACAACACCTTACCTTTGAGGAATTCTGCACACTGCTGGCCCGAATCGAGGCCGTACTCAACTCTCGACCTCTCTGCCCACTTTCGTCCGACCCATCGGACTTTGAACCCTTAACTGCCGGTCATTTTATAATAGGCCGTCCGCTCACTGCTCTGCCCGAACCGTCTTTTAACGATAGACCAATTTCTGCTCTAAAACGGTTTCAGCTCATACAAGCTCTCTCTCAACGCTTTTGGACATTGTGGACCAGATCCTACCTCCATACCCTTCAAACCCGCTCCAAATGGCTTTCCCCTTCCTCACCTCCTCAAGTTGGCGAACTCGTGCTCATAAAAGAAGATGACCTCCCACCGCTCCAATGGAGGCTGGGACGAATTACCCGCACAATACCTGGAAAGGATGGAGTGATCCGAGTGGTGGATCTGGACACGGCTCACGGACATCTGCGCAGACCTGTGCTTAAGATAGCCAGGCTGCCGTTGGATTCAGCTCAAGAAGAGGCCTTTCCCCGGCCCCCCAGGATGTTCCCGCCACGCGGGACGACTAACCATTCATCTCCTGAATCATTCGCTCACTCACTCATTCGAAGCGCGGCGCGAGCGCCCGCGCCGCCAGTCAAGTAATCGACGCTGTCGCGAGAGGTCATATCATTCGCTCCGCTCCGCGCTCGCTTAGCTCGATATATGCTACCTACCGGCCGGTACTAGAACTTGTAAAAGTGTGACAGTGCAGTGTCAATCCAGCTCAGTCCTCAGAGAAAGGACTACCATCAGCTCATCTCCGTTTCGCGGCGTTACCGCTGCGAAAGCCAGTTCACCACACGTAAGTCCTTTCCCATTTCTCCCACTTTCTCACTCATCGTCGAATGTAAGCCCCAGCGCTTACAATAATTACTCTCTTGACGTGACCCTTCCGGCTGCATTAAACTAAGCTCAAATTACCATATTGCACAGTACAACTTAATGTCAAAAAACACAAATTACCATATAAATTAAAAATAAACCTAATGTCTAAATACCATAGTCCCAAAAAAACTCTAAAACCTTAAAATCCAAAACGAACTTATCTTTATTTATGTACTAATACCGAGATCACCTACTGGGATATTCCTGTTCTGGAATGTCATCTTCTACGGACTTACAAGCGAGAAATACCCTTTAAGCGGGCAAAAACCGACACCCATCAACACAAATAAATAAACTCATCACATTGTCGTCGGGTCGCATGTTATCTGATTTTATTGCAGTGCGTCTGTAGAGGCTCCTTAGCATTGTGCATTGCGTTATAAAGTATAGTTTTTTTCTAATGCTTCTCAATCATTTAGCATTGCGTGATTATGTAGCGCTGTAATCATCTTCGTCGCCACTGATGTATTAAACTGTAGATACACATTGCAAAACAAAATCCCCATCAAAGAATGTCCGAACTATTATGTTTGTGTAACAAATAAAATCATCACCCACACAAATTAATTAAAAGAATACGTGACGAAATTGAACCTAGTCTTTACTAAGTTACAGTTGAATTTCGCTAGCGGCCATATTCCACAATTAATAAAAATATTTACGTGTGCGTAGAAACACTGATCCCACCACACAAACAAATAGAAAGAATACGTGACGAAATTTGAACCTAGACTTTATTCTATTACAGTTGAATTTCGCTAGCGGCAAAACTCCACAACGCTTGACACTTACAGCTAACTCCACAATTTCACATACGCATGCTCGAATATGAATGTAAGCCTTATCAGAAAGGCAGAGGTATTAATTTCACTGCTACATGAAGGCGACGTTGCAAGATTGCTTGGATGAGTTTGACGTTTCTTAAGACGGACGAATTTAGGTTGTAGAACAAAGAATGCATTCGGGCTTTCGGAGAGACTTTCGTAATAAAAGTTTTTGTCAATTAAATTAAAAAAATTAAAGGTAACTTTTAAGCTAATTTCTTTAGTCCAAGTGTTTACCGTTTTTGAGATAATCTATATACAGCCGGAATTAAGACTATTTGATGCCTTAAGCAATGCACGCCTATGCCCCCCCCCCCTTATCGATATTTTAAATAAGTATTTATTACGACGAATATTATATTTATGAAATACGATAGAGATTATGGGGAGGCACGAGCGAGCGGATTTTCAAACAGCCTTACCTTTTATGTGCTAACAAAAAAAATTTTGGTGCTGTTTATGGTGCCCCAAGACGTGATGCCCTTAGCAATCGCTTAATTTGCTTATGGGCTAATCCGGCACTGTCTATTATATATATAAAATTAAAATAATAAACTGACTAACTGACTGTTGATATATCAACGCACAGCCCAAAACGCTGCACCTAGAGACCTACTTTATGCCCCTGGTTACCAAAGTACTCGTCAAGACGACAAACGAGTCCAAACTCGATGTGGTCGTGTCGTTTATCACAGAGTTCCTATGGTCACCCGCTAGCTTTATCATCAGATCAACTCCATGTTATAATAATATTGCATTGTCATTGGATTTAAGTATACATGCGTGTAAAAATTTCAGCTCAATCGGTTGAAGATATCCACTTCAAATTTGAG
>NC_133492.1:4655706-4829078 GCF_025370935.1 Choristoneura fumiferana
AACATATTTACATTACACTGCAAATAAATATAATGCTTGTAATAAGTTTTTGTTAAAAAATTAATTTTTAATACAAGCTTTTTGCCGAATGTACTTTTTGTTGACTGTACTTGAATTGTCGTCTAAAGTACATATCTATACCAAATTTCAAGTCGGTACTATTAACGAGTTCCCTCCTGCAGAGACGATTTCTGACAGAACCACCAAGTTGTCACTACCAGATTATTGTATTGTCACCAAATTTACATAAGTATGCCAAATTTCAAGTCGATCGGACCACTGGAAGTGGGTCAAATTTAGCTTCCAAGATTTGACCCAAACAAACAATAAATAAATAAATAAGCAAACAGGGCAAGCTACAGAAAAGCTTCATAAAATATCGCCGAAATGTAAGCACTTCTGCATGTATTTCGAATAAAAAACAATTTGAATTCTCATCCTCCTTGGTTCTGGCTGTTTGCTTCTAAAACCATAGCCAGCGCACACCGCGCGCAGCTCAAAAAAAAATTGCAGGCTGTCTGACAGCACAGTTCATTCGCGGGAAATTCGGCGGACTTCGTATGTTGTGTAATTAAATAATAAGAAGCTCGACTAGTGTGAATAAATTGTAAACTGTATTATAAACCTTGTAAACAGTGTAAAATTGTAAGCGAGCGCTTTATCAAAGTGGGCTTCATTGAGGTTTGTGGTTCATAAATTGCTTTATTTATTTTGCACAAAAACGAATAAACCACAGTCAGACAGTCAGTACATTATATTATCGAAGCTTTTATAAAACATAATTAAAATCGCAAACTTCAAGGTAAATATTCAAACGACATTGCTACCCGTTGCTAGGCGACTCGATAAATAAAATAGAGTGACGGCAACTCCACTACACTTTTGTTCCATGTTCTGTTGTTTATCTGTTTCGTTTTACTGATATGCTTTCTTGTGCGTGTGACAAAGACAAGGCATTTGTCAATGTTATGGAATTCTGGCAACGTTTATCTTTTAATTAGCAATTTAGAAATGGCTTTAAAATTAATTTAAATCTATATTTCTCTCTGATTATTAGAATTAAATACAAAAAACAACAAATACTCGCTGAAAGTATGATATTCCATCAGATTTGTTACGTTTTCCCGAGTGATTTTTGCACTTTTTAAAGACGCACGTGGGCATCGTTACGCTTGCACTGACAACAACGTACTGAGAAAAAAGAAGGCCACATTTACCAAAGTGGCGCTCATTTGGCTCGGACATATTCGGACGCGCGACTGTGGATCTACAGTTTAATACATCAGTGGATATTGTCGTCATTCCTTTCGTTTGTTGTTTACTTTGTGCATAGTATTTTCCTATTAAGTGTAGGTTTTAGTAAAAACTTTATGTATGATTGTATTGCTGTTTGTTTTCCTCAACAAAGAAAAAAAAAATGGAAAAAGTAGGTTCGTTCACGGTGGCGTGTGTAGACATTCGTCAAAAACATTATCGACTTTTTGACATCATAAAGTTTGAGAATAATCGTTGGAAGTATCATACAATACAATACAATACAATACAAATATTCTTTATTGCACACCAGAAATCAGTACAAAATTTTTAAATAGACACATAGGGTAGACAATAGGTAGCCTTACCGCTTAAAAGAGATATCTTCCAACAATCATAAGTACACAGATCAAGTGAATAAAGTTTTTTTTTTGTATTTTTAACCTCCGACGCAAAAAGAGGGGTGTTATAAGTTTGACCGCTATGTGTGTCTGTGTTTGTGGCACCGTAGCTCTTAAACGGGTGATTTGATTTGAATGTGATTTTTTTCATTTGAAAGTAGCCAATGTCGATGTTTTTCCAACTTTTTGTTGGTTAGGTTATGTCGGATAAGTTCCAACTAAATACGAGTTTATTTCTTTCTCAACTAGCTGCAGTAAGCTTCAGTAAGCTAGTTTATTCACTACATCTCAATGTCGAATGTCGATAAAGACCACGATACATTGTCTTATAAATTCCCACAGCAATTAATAAAATCCCGAAATATGAATTCAACTGCTGGATCTTTGATTTAAGCGTGCAAAGACGCGGCTTAATACTACTGTACACTCATCTGCATTAATATCTGCCACAGCGGAGCGCAAATCTCTGACACGACCCGGCCATAGCAGGACATTTTTACTTAAAATGGCGCTATTTTTTTTTCCGAATTAGGTAATTCTTGGTTCTCCTTACTCAGAATCGAGCACTATTGATTTGGACGAAGAAAGAAAGTGTCCCTAATTTTTTGGTAGTTATGTGACTTGTTTTTGTACAGTTTACATGGGTCGTTACGATATGCACACAAAAATTTTATGGAAAATTTGGGGACACTTTTTTTTCTTTCGTCGTCTCCTTTAAGAACCCAGAAATGCCTAACTCTAAATTTTTTTTTAACTAGATTTAAAGTAAAAATCGCATTAGATATTTATGCACGTTTGTTGTGTTAGATATTGCTGGTGACTGTACTATACTTTGACAGATCTCACGCGAAGATCGTTTCCTCAACAATCTGTGTCAAGTACAATTATCAACCATTGTATCTTGCATCTCACATGTATCTTAATCTCTCATACACACAGTGTTTAATCCCATAGCAGATCGCTAGCAGCGGTTATTAAGGTAGTACCTACGTGAGTAGCATAAAAATATAATTTCAGAAATGGTGGGCTTGATGCATTCGGCACAAATAGGTTGTACGAGACGAGTTTGTTAAACACCATTTTGTAACATATGAGTGGGTAATATAAAAACCTAATCTAACCAACTTAGAAAAAATGGAAGCCCCCCGATATTATCTTTTCAAAGTTCATTATCTCAAAAACGGCAGAACCGATTTTTATTAAGCATTGCTAAGAACCACTGCAAGGAAACTCGCTTTCACGTGAAAAAAATTCATCGCAGTCAGTCCGTTCGTTTGAAAGCTACGATGCCACAGACAGTCAGGTGTCAAACTCATACCAGACATCTGTTTGTGTCAGTGGTTAAAAAATAACTTTGGTCTTCAAATTAAGAAAAAATGTGTCTATTTATAGTACTTAGAAAGTCAATATAGCGTGTGACAATGAACAGGCCAACTCGTAAGAATAAAACAAAAACTCAAATTAATTAACCGAATTAAAAACTAGAACGTCATCGCTGCATTAGTCTACCCATTCTTTGTCTGTCAATCATGATCAAAACCCATTTAGTTTGAAGCTTGTAAAAGTTATGGTTATTGTCTTTGGTTCAGATTAATTCATTTGATCAAATGAAGAATATTGCACTTGGCTGTGCAAGCCGTGGTAGAGTCATTATTCGAGCGTTTTTATTATTTGATTTGCGTGGCCACATTTTTGTTGACATATTTAGTAGAAGTATGTGAATGACCTAGCTTTTTGTCGCTATTAAATTTTGATTTACAGTACTTATGATATTTGGAGCTGTGGTGGCCTAGTGGTTTAACCTATCGCCTCTTAAGCAGAGGGTCGTGGGTTCGAACCCCGGCTCGCACCTCTGAGTTTTTCGAAATTCACGTGCGGAATTACATTTGAAATTTACCACGAGCTTTGCGGTGAAGGAAAACATCGTGAGGAAACCTGCACAAACCTGCGAAGCAATTCTATGGTGCGTGTGAAGTTCCCAATCCGCACTGGGCCCGCGTGGGAACTACGGCCTCTTGTTCTGAGAGGAGGCCTGTACCCAGCACTGGGACGTATATAGGCTGGGATGATGATGATGATGATGATTTAGTAGAAGATTCTGTTACAGTTTCCAGGTCTACAGCCCAATCCTGACAAAATGTGACCACTAAAATTGGGGCGGTTGAAACTCTTGAATAATGAGGTCACATCACAAGTACTAATCTATCCTAATTAATCATTATAATCATTTGTTCCTTATTTTTGCAAGAAACATGCTACGTGAAAGTTAGTGCAAAGAAGAACAAAGTCAACTTTTTTAAGCGTCTCATATTATTTTTAACAAGTCTTTCTTTTGAATGTTAGTTATTTTGGTTTAAGCACAGTCTATTACAGTTTCTGTCCAATCTTTTCCCCTTTAATGTAATAATCAGTACCTAATTACCAGTACCTTGGTCTTAAGTTAGCGCGGTTAGTATTAATGTGTTTTAAATCGGCCTCCTGACCTCCATTACCACTATTACGTTTTTTTATGTCAACAGCATGTGGTTTATCAAGCATTACATGCCCTGTTTTACTCACTATACTGGCAATATTTTTGACCTCTGACGGAAGAATGTTAGATTCATGTAATAACTTTGTTTTGGATGTCTATTAATCATCATATCGGTTTATACTTCCCATTGCAGGGCACAGGCCTCCTCTCGGAATGACAGGGCTTGAGCCATAGTCCCCACGCGGGCCCAGTGCAAATTGGGCATTAGATTTACCGTAACAGAGATATTTAACTTTTAGAGTCAAATTACTAGGCCATCGCGAAGTTATGAATTAAAAAGTTTTTCGTTCATAATTTCAACCTGTACTTAAAATAGACAGCTGCAAAATACATTTAAAATCGTCTTAATAAAGAAAAGTGTTAAAAATGGTCATTCTTCAAACATTTTTCATCAATCAACAAAAATAAACACCGACTTAAGATCGTGGCGTCAACACCTGACTACAATACGGAACGAATTACCTCGAAAATGTCGCATCGAATCGACACCGTTCAGTCCGAAACGAACCCAGACGGAACGAAACCCAAAAATGTGCAGCGCGCGGGGAATTCAAAGTATCCGACCGTTTTTTGGCGGGAAGCGGGGCGAATGCGCGCGCACGCGCTCTGTGCTTTTGTTTTTTATCGTAAGCAGGTTGTATTTATAAAGTTAGTAAAAAGAGGTTCATCGAATGCGGTTTTAAGTTTAGGTTTACTGAAATGGGTGTGTTCGTAAGTATTTTGATTAAATACTTGATTAAATATTAAAATTGTAGGTATATTATTATGCGTTTTGATGAAAGCAATTAACATAATGCTGGCTAATCAATCGATGTGCACTGATTATGATATAGCATAGCGGTTATCTTGCAAGACTTTATGTACTGTTTACAGTTCGCCGTGAATGTCACTATTTGTATCTTTTGATCGTGGTGTTTAGTTTATATTTTGAAATAAAGCACTAATAATTATATAGTTAAATAATGAAAATAAACTAAAGCGCTCTCCTGCGCCGCTGTTCATTAAGATCTTTGAAGCAGTAGTGTTAGCGTTTAAGTTTTCATAACTTTTTTACCAGTAGCTAACACAGCATCTTGATCAAACTGAGAGAAGCGGTCAGTGAGGTGAGGGAGTGTGTTGTCGTAGCGAGAGGGTAATGGTGTCTCGATACTTTAATTAAAAATTAATAGCTTACACAAATAATTTGTCAATGTGGGATTGAGACTGAATAAATCTGTAAAGTGGAAAAATATTAAGTACTTTTATTTTGGACGGACGGAAAGGGAGTAGTACATTACAGTAGGTATATGAAGACGCTTTAATAATGCATTAAGGCGTATCTGTATTCCCTAAATAAACAAAAAACAGTCAAACTACTACAGCAATTACCCACATTTTGGAAATAAACATTTCAATTATTGCGGTCCGAATTGGAGTAATTGCGCTCGTGATATACCGATGTGGGTCGCCGATGCTCCCACGGCGTCGACACCTCGGCTAATAGCGCGTCATTACGATATCTCCCTGTACATCTCGGACCGAGGTACGTCACTAATCGATCTATGCCACAAGATATGATACAGTACGCCGGCTTTGTGGTTTTTGACAGTGACGTCATTGGTCGAGGTCAATGAACTTCACTAGTTTTTTTAAGGTTGAGTCGCATAGGGCTAAAGACATTATTTCCTTGCTTTTGCTTACTTGTTTTTAGGGGTTTTTTTTTTAAATTTATCACTAGTTAAAGTATGTAGAGATTTATTGGAGTAAACAATTTTTCAAGATAAATATTGAGTTTTTTTATTTAAATATCGCACAGAGGTCATATTGACGATAAACATTTATGATCAAAATAGAGCTTCATACTTTGTAAAAAGAAGATATAGGATAGAGATTGCATTTTCATCAGATAATTACAACGCAACACTTAATTATCGGAATAATCTAACACATTTACGTGTCTTTGCAAGGCACAGGTCTCTTCTCTACAACTCTATCTCAGGGGAAAAAATGAATTTTCTAAATCAGTTTATAATTGACGAAGACCTAGGGTGATATATATAAAATAATACACAAATTAATTGAGAACGTCCCTCTTTTTTTAAATCGGTTAACAAATAAGAACAAATGAACCTTCTGTATACCACTGTCCACTTTACCATCAACGTCTAGTCTTGTCTATGGGAGGCGCGCGCGCAACAAAGCTGCTGTCATTTATACCGACGCGTCAGATACATTCGAGTTTAGAATGTGACGTTCGATGTCTATGGTCTATGAAATAACGTCCGGAGATAGAAAACAAGCATAGATTGTAGTTTTTTTTTCGGGCTCTGTAGGCATCTGGCAGCTAAGTTTATATGCCGTATTATCAGTACGTTTGTATTTTGTTTTTAGAATTATTTTGTAAAAATATATAGTGAATAAGTTTTTGGTAAAAAAAAAAATCATTTAAAATACAAGCTTTTTACAGTCAGCAAAAAACTTTTTGTTGACTGTACTTGTATTGTCACTCAAACTACATTTGCATACCAAATTTCAAGTCAATGCCATTAACCTTTGGCTGGACTACCAGGATGTCACTACCAGATTATTGTAATGTCACGCAATCTACATAAGTATACCAAATTTCGAGTCAATCTAAGTACTGGAAGTTGGTCAAATTTAACTTGCAAGATTTGATAACAGACAGACACACGACGGGACAGGTGAAACTAAATAAAAGCTTGTAAAATGCTGCCACTGGGCATTTCAGGCTAAATAAGGTAAATTTAAAAAGCCGTGGTGGCCTAGTGGTTTGACCTATCGCCTCTCAAGCAGAGGATCGTGGGTTCAAACCCCGGCTCGCACCTCTGAGTTTTTCGGAATTCATGTGCGGAATTACATTTGAAGTTTACCACGAGCTTTGCGGTGAAGGAAAACATCGTGAGGAAACCTGCACAAACCTGCGAAGCAATTCAATGGTGCGTGTGAAGTTCCCAATCCGCACTGGGCCCGCGTGGGAACTATGGCCCAAGCCCTCTTGTTCTGAGAGGAGGCCTGTGCCCAGCAGTGGGACGTAAATAGGCTGGGATGATGATGATGATGAAGGTAAATTTCAAAATGTAGTTTTGCACATCGCAGAAACTCAGAAGAACCTACAAAAAAAACTCAGGTGTGCAAGCAATGAACTTTTTACTCATTATGCTGAAAAAAGAGGGGGTTTCTGCATGAAAAACACGAGTAGGTATTTGTTGCTCACGCGTCATGCGCTAGTGGTGGTAAAATGTTGTACTTACTTCATAAATATTCCTAGATTTTACGTTGACTGAGAACATTATTATTATTATTAAGAATTCGTCAAAATTAGTAAGTATAAAAACTGTTATCGTCATATGCATGAAATACTGTAACAGCAAAATGATCATGAAAAGTAAAAAAAGACGATTTGAATAAAGTTAAGCTAATAGTTTTTACTAATTCTAATCAAATTAATCTTAACCGCATTAAACATTTCTTAAACAAACTAAGTATTTAAATTTCTAATTGATTTAAATTCAAAATGCTTATGAATTCGTACAATAAACAACTCGTTAGGCTCGCTGTACATTTTCCCATTATCTCGAATCGATTTTTGACTCATGGCCGAGCACCTTTATGGATAATTAATGTAAATTAATATATATTATACTAAAGCTGGCTTCCATTCCACGTCCATTAGTGGGCATTTGCATACAGGGACATCTCATTCCTGATTTCACTCGTAAGTCTGTCTATAACGATTAAGTTCTTCGTCAGACGTGCGGCTAAATAATCGCAAGATAATATCTACCATTATTTTATAAATTTTATTTATAAGTATTTGGAAAAAATATATTAAATGGGTCAATTGGGTCCGTTGCCTAGTTGGAAATCAGTTACTGTCCAGCTGACCTAATTTGGCAGACACTCCGATGACTTCTACAGGAAGTAAAGACAAAGACTCAAAACGAACCTCAATAAGAATGTCAAAGACTCAAAACGAACCTCAATAGACATCAGTAAACACTTTCTTAGAAAAATATTTGCTTGCAATGTATACCTACTAATTAGCATGCTTACGCTTGATGAACCATGAAGGAATTGCCTTAAAACTGTAACAACTCCCAACTTTTAGTGGATATGTACCCCATTCAATCGTGCTTTTGATATGTAACCCAGGGGACGTTACATGACAACAAGCTTCACTAAAAAATTTATTGACCCAAATAACAGTTACTTTAAATTAGATTAAAACTAACCTAAACACCATAAGTAAACAGGAGTTAACACGCTAAAACGCACGAGTAATATTTACTTCCATGTTTCGACCACATTACAGTGGCCGTGTGTGTGGTATTTTGACTATGAGTGAAAATCACGTGTTTGAAACTTAAACTAACCTAAACTTAAAATACCTACATAAAACAAAAATAAATAAAAAAAAAGTACTAAAACTAAAACAAAGGGTTTAAGTCACAGACCCCTAAGGCAAGGTTCCGAAGATGCTGGCAGCGTTCCCTCTTTAAATTGCTAAACTAATTCTTTGTCCGAGGAAGCTGCCAGCTCTTCGGTCCCCTGTGACGTCTGCTAACCTCATCGATATTTTATTTCACTAGTAACAAATCTGTACAGATTCCTTGCTGTTCTCGGTTTTAGAAAAGGACGGACGTATCTTTTCTCGTGGGCTTAAGAGGTGACTAATGGAGATGTTGTGATAATGAGCAGCAGCGCTCTTTGTCTAATTACTATCTAATTACATTTTATGTAACTACTTATTCAATGCAATAAGGGGCTGTTTCACTACGCATTGATTAATTTTATTTGACGGATAAATGTGATGCCGTCTCCGTCTATTCGAACAAAACAAACAGAGACGGCATCTCATTTATCCGTCAGATAAATTTAATCAATGGTCTATATCTATCTTCTATCCCATCCACCATCTACCGTCTGCCCGTCTGCGCCAGACCTTACCCACATACCACATCGGATTAAATGAAATTAACGCTTTTTATATTATAAACCAAATTAATATTTGGTAAACGGGCGTGACTACTAGCATGCGTCATATATTGTAAATAAAGATTATGTTTATTTATGCGAATATTTCTAACAAGGCGTTAGTTTCAGATTAACATATTATGTATATGTGCTAAATTATATGTTATAAATTGCTGGCGCCCCGAGCTTGACTATTGGATTAAAGTTATAGTTTTACAATGACCGGTTTTGACATTTTGAAACTGTACTTTTGGTCGTTTTGGAAGGCTTGTAATAGTTTTAGAACTACGAAACATAGTGCTTATTCATTTACTTAAGATAGCTGGTTAGTTACTAAAAATCCGTTTAAATGAATAAAAAAATACAACATGGCGTTAGGTAAGTTTACATTGTATGGAAAAACTTGTGTCAGATGTACCCTCTGTTTCACCATCCACTGATTAAATTTATTTCACGGATAAATGTGATGCCGTCTCTGTTTGTTTTGTTCGAATAGACGGAGACGGCATCACATTTATCCGTCAGATAAATTTAATCAATGGGTGGTTAAACAGCCCCTAATATCTAGACTAGACTTAGCGGTTGATATTTCAAACGCATAAATCCCAATTCCGTGGGAACATTGGAATAAAAACGAGCCTTAGATTTATCCCAGAGATCCATATGTACACTGTACAGTCGAGTTCGTAATCTTCTGAGCAAATGAATGAATGAATTCATTTCGGTTCTTTTTGCGTCGGGGGTATTCCAACTTTTTGTTGGTCAGGTTATCTTATTTTTAAACCCATTTTATCTTCATGATTGAACAAAGGAAAACTTCTCATTAGACCTTATCTAAAAATGTATTTAATAGAAATGTAAAATTTAATCACTATTTCTACAATAGATACAAAATTCATAGCCCTTTCACACGCTTACAGAATCCCATTTTACCATAGATTGCCTAAAACTTTCCAACGAGATTAGATCATCCTAGACACCCCCCTTTATTGTGGGGGTCATAAACTGGTTATTACACTGTAACGCAGGCAATCAAGATGCTCGCATGCTAATTGAGACAGCGAATTATGAATATGCTGTAAAGTTTTAAGGGACTCTAAATTAATTGAATTTGAGTGGGTTTTATGTGGAATCCCATTTGTATATGTCGGCATATATTCCTCTTTATGACTGTTGTAATATAACGGCCATGTTTCGTGTAAACTGCATCGATTGATGTAATTATATAGCTACTAGCTGTTGCCCGCGACTACGTCCGCGTAGTATTCGTTTATCGCTTTCCCGGGGGAACTGTGCAATTTTCCGGGATAAAAGCCATCCGTATACCGAATTTCATCTAAATCGGTTCAGCGGCTTAGATGTGATTGAGTTACAAACATCCAAACATCTTCACAAACTTTCATATTTATAGTATTAGTAAGATTAGGTACATGTTTAGGAATGCTTTCTGTTTTGGTCGTCTTTACCTACAACTACAAATAACACATTTTTTTAAACTTTCGTCTAGGCTTACTATTTGCTAACCTAACCTTACGGAAGCAACTGGAGCCTTATGAGGGAGGCCTGCGTCCAACAGTGGACTTTCTACGGGTGATATGAAGATCATGATGATGATTCTTAATGACTGCGTTCAGAAGACTTTTTAATTTCATTCTTTCATTTTGCTTGTGCGAAGATTTCACTATTTTATGTTTATATGCCTATTTCCTTGTTCCAGCTGTGCAGAGAGGCCGCGTGCCGCCAACGCAGCCCTCGGGCTTGTCCCTGCCCGGCCAGTTTGCCCTCGCCAACGGTGACCCCGCCGGAGGCCTAAACAGCCACCCCTACCTCTCCTCCTACATCTCTCTGCTGCTCAGAGCAGAGCCCTACCCGACCTCGAGATATGGCCAGTGCGTCCAGCCCACCAACGTTATGGGTATAGACAATATCTGTGAATTAGCAGCGAGGTTACTGTTCTCCGCCGTGGAATGGGCGCGGAATATACCCTTCTTCCCTGACCTACAAGTCACGGACCAAGTAGCCTTGCTCCGGCTAGTCTGGTCTGAGCTGTTCGTCCTCAACGCCTCCCAGTGTTCCATGCCCCTCCACGTGGCTCCTCTACTGGCGGCTGCGGGTCTCCACGCCTCACCTATGGCGGCAGACCGCGTGGTCGCCTTCATGGACCACATAAGGATCTTCCAAGAGCAAGTGGAGAAGCTAAAAGCGCTCCACGTGGACTCCGCGGAGTACTCCTGTCTGAAGGCCATCGTCCTCTTCACGACAGGTAAAATTTTGGATAGTTTATTTGGGGAAGCGCGGCTCCTGCTTTACAGGGTAGCGGGGGCTGGTGGCTCGGTCACCAACTACAGCGAATTAGTAGTGTTAGTGAGGACGCATTTGGATGCGTATACTGAAGTTAGTAGAGTGCAGCCACCAGCTCCCCCGCCGCCATCCGCGGCTTCTTCTGGGTACTATTCTACTCTAGATTCGTCCCTCGGCGTCAACTCCTCATTATCCTATGGTAGTTTCTTGTCAACACCTTCTCGATTGCCTCCGAACTACACGAGTAGTCCTCGCGTCCCTGAGGCTAGTACTTCGTCCCCGTTCAAACCGTGGGATGGCGGAGTGAAACTGCATAAGGATCACGGGGGTTGATGCCGAGGGTCGACCAATGCGGGATTGGACTTGGTGACGGATGATTGCGTCAGGCAGGAATAGGAATAGTTCACTGCTAGGGCTAGGATGTTCCGTGGTTTAACTTAGTAATGAATCGCGTATATTTGTATCTTTGTATGAGGGACAATAACTCTCGCTCTCCGATCGGTTCTGAATGGGGAGTAAGAGACTTATTGTGCTCAGACCGCGCTGCCTTCGTTTGTGATATGTATGTAAATGTTTATTGTCAAAGATTAATTTATTTGTACCGGTACTTGCGTCGCGGTATCGTTAGGCTTAAGTTTTATTTATTTCATGTAAATATTAATTACTTTATAATACACGCGCGTAAATTATCCGTAAACGGTTTTGTTTCATTTCTCATTTGTTTTCAATTAATTTCCTTTTATACGGTCGATAATTAAAATTTAGAAGTGTAGTATTTTATTGAATACCTACTTCAGACGCTTTTATTTTATGCAAAGTTATCAACAGTATGTATACTCGTATTTTTTATGTACCTACCTAAACACGGGTGCCATTAGGGAAATTGAAGTTTATTATGAGTATTCATTTTGTAAGTATAATTATAGTTAGGTAACGTGCAAGTTCAATGACACTTTGATGTGATACTTTAAATTGAATTGTGTCTGGCCGATTTTGCATGTAAAGTGGATGAAAGTGTACGGTGGAAGTGCATGCTTTTGTTTTAATTGAGTGGTTTATTTCCATTCAAAGAGGTACTTTATCCTCGTAAAACTCACGTCAAATATTGATCATTTGAAGCTTTGACGAATGTCCTAAATTTAGGACATTGGACCTTACGAGGTTGTAGCGAAGAATCAATAATAATAATTGATACAACAAGCCATCGGCACAGTAACATTGTTGCGACTAAAAAAAAATAGAAACCACAAATTTGTCTGACGTGAAGTATCGTGACTAAATGTTGTGATTTCAATCTATTTTATAGCGAATTTGCGAACATTTCGACGGCTCAGTTAAACCATCCCACTAAAACCAAAACATAAGGACGAGTCGCAAGAAATTTTATCAAACTAGATTAAGCTTCGGAATTGTTGTTTGTGGTCATTAAGAATTAACCCTGTGTATCATCTCTTTTAATTTTTTTTTTTAATATTAGATGAGATGGAAAAAACCTTTGAATTATTGACCCTTACACCGTACTTAAGTAGCAGTAATAATGTATTGTTATTACGAAAACCGTTTTTGACGTCTGTTATCAAAGGATTTTACAGTTGCTTAAGATGACGCTTTGCCTCCATCAATTCCATGTCACAAGTTTGAACAATGTTATGAAATTAAAGAGAACAATGACTACTTCGTCTGTCCCCCAAAAAAACCCAATAAGTACCTATATCCCTACAGTGATAAGAAAAATATTAGCACGAAAATACCCCTAGTACCTATTAATAACTGGCTGATTTCCAGTGGCTGAGTGGCTTGAGTGCAACCTCTTTAGCTTAAAAGTATTTTACCCAATATTAGCGTTCGAAGTTTAAATGTGACTTTTTTTAATTAGGTACCCAATTTTTTAAACAGAATGTTGAAAAAAAACTTATTTTTTTAGTTAGTTTTGTGATATTTTTCGTAGAATTTCTTTAATCGAATAACTGTTGTTGATTAAGTCCCAAGTTAAGTATAAATCTTAGTGGAAATCCTGAAATCGCGACCGTAAAATAGAAATGCCCAAATATGATTTCAAATATCGATTCAAACATCCCTAGCCCCGCCGTCGCGGAAGTTAGTAAAGTTCTGGCATAGATGGACATGCACTATGGTCTGCAGTCTAGGATTATCTGTGACGTGTCCTGTCGTAGAACTTTGTATTGTCTCTGGCGGTTATCAACGGTTTTATGGCATACGTGTGCGAAAGGGATAATGACTTATGTAAAAGTATGATGGCAATTTTATTGGTAACATCGTAAAGTTTAAATTTTAGTGATTAGTTTTTCTGTGACATTTCTAGATATTCGGAGAAAAGTAACAAACTATGGTTACGAATTACAACAAACAGCCTTATAATTATAAGGCTACTTTTAAGTATTAATCTTATTTTATCATCTCTAAATCTGTACCTATGTTTGACAAATAAACTATTCTTATTCTTATTCTTAAACATAAATAGCTTGAAGAGAGTACGACGTAAAGTAGTAGAGACGAATTAAAATGGAACTAACATTTTGCGATACGAAATTATTGCCATGTTCAAGAATTTTACGTCAATAATATGTCAATTTTATTTGATGCCAAGAAAGGTGCTCCCTAATTTAATTTCTTCTATGCCATAATTGTTGTTTATTTCAAACTTTCGAGAACATAATACCAGTAGTAGTAGGTACTTATGTTTTACAAAGAACAGAACACATCCAATTGTTTGAACAACGCTGACAACTTTTTAATAACGTTCGAAATTCAAAAATCAAAGCCATCAATTTTATTTTGTCTTATAAGGACCCTAGTTTCTTTCCAGCCAGCAACTAAAACCATTCACATACCGTAAAAACCAGACTAAAGACATGACTACACCAACTACAAACGCTGTTACCGCTCCAACCAATGTCGGCTCCAAAGAACCAGTCTACACTGACCTCTTAGTAACATAAAGTGGTAAACTTCTCAGGTATAATGGGAGATCTAGGTACACTGGTTAAGCCCTAGGGCTCTATGAATATGCAGTAGTAATCAATGTAGTTTTATACTCGGTGGCTAACTTTCTCTGTGGGAACCCAATAGACGGTAGCTATACTAAAGAGTAAGGAATACTTGTTTATTAAAATGATAATTATTACAGTAATTGCAAAATATAATTGGCACGTGGACATGAAAATAAGCAATTGATTTGTAATTAAATCTCCTTAAGTTCTTGAGTTAAGTTTAAACACTAACACACTATACATTAACAAGTTCCAAAATTGCTCAAATACCTACAAAGAAAAGTTTTACACACGTACAACGCACCTACGTTTCGGTGACAAATGCAAAATAGTTGAGTCTTCGTTAAAATTTTGAACGTGATACAAAATTTCAAGCTCAGTTAATTCTGAATAATAATAATAATGCATTCACGAATTCATTAAAATAAGTACGATCAAATTTGCGATTTTATACATAGACTTTCGACGCCTGATCCGATCAATATAAAAAAAATATATAATATATATTTCTAGAATTCATGTCCCATATTTTATTGAAGTAAAATACATAATAAATTCCAATTAAAAACAGTACATGTCTATAAAAAGTCCTACTTGTTCCGGATAGTAGGGTCCTATTCTAAAATTGTTTAGGGAAATTTTAATGTTCCAATGATGATCCATCTTCGATTCATCGGAGATGCAACTGAGGAACTACCACCAAAATCCAAATACACTTTATACCTACGACTATGAGCTATAAAAACCCCAAATAAGCAGTCATCAAAATACAAATAGACTTTATACCTATGAGCTATAAAAACCCCAAATAATAAGCAACAACAAAAATACAAAAAATAGACTTTATACCTGTAAACTATGAACACCCGGAATACTTTACCAACCACCAAAATCCAAATAGACTTTATACCTAAGCTATAAGAACCCTAAGTACTTGCCACATACCTTAATACGTTCACACGTCAAAAACAATCAAAAAGCGCCTGCGGCTCCGATCCTTTGGGGTATACGTTAGAAACATAACTATCTCCCTCAGACTTATACAAAATCCCGCTAGGGGGAAGAGTGTGTGTAGTAACGGTACACAGTTCGTGACCGCTGGCATGGACGAGTCACGACTTTGAAAAAGTGCCGGACGCCTGCGTCCCTTGGATTCCGCGGCTGGTCCAAACTATAAAATGTCTGTCTGTCTGCTAGTTTAAAAAAAACACCCTAATTACGATTGAAAAAAATAAATTTATTGAGTAATCCGTCACTTTACTCGATCCATACCAATTAACTACAATATTTTACCTTACTGTTTCGTTAACAACCGCCGTGCACAAGAACATGCAAACTCGCCTCGCCTTCCACAAAAAAAAAACAAATATAATACGCTACTTATAACAAATTGTTTAACGACAAACAGCTTACAAAATTCTAAGTTGTAGGTACAAATGAAACGCGTTAGCATTTTGTGGGATGCTAGTGACAGTTGAGCCTGTATATGGAAGATGAGGAGAGTGGGTTCTGCCTGTCTACATATACGTGTCGCACAGACGTAGCGTGGTGCAAGGCTAGGAGCGGAGAATAGAGGTAAAATAAAAACATTGTACTTTAAACTAGGTAAAAAGGTAGGTTAAAAGATATAAACAGCTCAGCAACAGACGCAGGAATGAAGAGCCGTGTATGTAGTAGTACATTAAAATTAGGAGTTCAAAGTCCGGGGGGGGGGTTAAATTATTTTCATCGATAAAAGCAATAATCAAAAAACTGTATAAAACTGATTGAAACTACACCAGAGCAAAATGGCAACATGGCCTGGCCCAGGCGCGCGTTTGACAAGAACTGAATTCCCGGTACCACGAAACTCAGTGCGTGCGGTGACAAGCGAATACAGTTTGCGATAATTAAGCGACAGTCGCTATTTCGAAACGTTATCATAGTACTTGTCAACTCTCGGCGAGTAGTTTTTTTTTTTCTTTTTCTCTCTTTACTTTAGTAGTACTTAATATTTTTGTGGTACTCTTTCTTATCGCTTATCCCACCGGGCAGCCAACCAGCCCCGTATTATCGCGTGTCTTCAATAACAAACATACAGACATAGCGAAACAAGTTGTACATCCACGCTTGTTGCGACGAAACTCCTCGAGTATTAGTTAAAATAGTTTGTCAAAAAAAAATAGTAAAGGCAATTTAGCTATGTAAGTACGAACTGTAGAACCTTTTCGCAGAAAATGTCATGTTACTTCATTGTCATCGCATTACCTGACAAGAAAAATTTGAACTACTATACGGACATTCCAGGGGTTAGGAATGAAATAGTTCAACTACACTGCTCAAAAATGGCTAGGAATCAAAAACGTATAAGAATTTACACGTGATTGATCCCTGACACTGTAGATGCACGAATGTCAGGTTCAAGTAGATCCATATTTCTGTGTAAGCTTAACCCTTGTTGATTTTTATTTATCACACTTTAAAAAATAAATATCATATTTTCTAACGAAAAAATACTATAATAATTTCCTCAATTGAACAAATACATTTATTTAATTTTACAAGTAACCAATATCTTTAACTGATTTAAACTTACTTCATTGAGTTGCATATGCTTCGTGACGTTGCATTTATCTAAAAAATCAATCTCACATTTAAAAGCAGTTTTTAAACACAATACAAAAATTATCAAATCTGCCAGTTCAAATAAGGCACGCACCGTGACAAAATCATTTCGGAATAAGACGCCATTGTACATTCAAAAGTATAATTTTGACATACTATTCCACTATAGAGCAATCATCTCCCTATTGTACTAAGATTACTTGCAAATTCATAAGGTTCTCGAGAATTTTACATAGATGACAATTGGTACGTCCACTGGCGCGTGTGAATGAAAAGTATGCAGTTTTTGTTGCTGACCACCGATGTATAGAGTGGGAGGAGAATAAATTGATGATCTAATATTGGTAACAGAGGTACAGTAGGTCAGGCTTTGAACAGTGACCATTTAAAAGTTACCATTCTGTTTAACATAGTTTAATGAAACGACTACTAAAATGTATTGACAAAAGTTCTACACAAAAATATAAATAATAGGTATCTCTTTCTCTTACCTCAATCAGAGTCTAGCCACCAAACAGCGTAAGGATAAAGAAAGACAACTACATTCTCATAACCAGTGGCTCCATCAGCTATTAATTTCGAAACAAAAATAATTATAACTTACAAAAAAAAACTAAGTAGATAACTAAATTCAACACGCACTGAGTTTCGACACGCATGCGTCCGCAATCGACCAAGTTTTAACGTTCTGGTAACTATGAAAATCGGATACTCATGCGACAGTAGCAGAAGTCACCATAGTAGCATTCTAATAAAATCGGTTGACTCTACATTTACAGAGTTGTTTCATTCTGATCGAAAATCAGAAAAACGCAAAACATTTATCTTTTTTTCTTTAAAATCCACTTATACTAGTTTCTCAAACAGGTTTCCTTTCTTTTATCGTTAAAGGTAATCTTTCTGTAAGCGCGCCAAAACCAAACTAATGTCAAAATCACGTTTTTTTTTAAACTTGATTGGTCTGACATCTGTCACGCGTTCAGAAATAAATTAAATCAATCAGCATTTTCAAAGAAAGAAAGAAATACATTTATTCACAACACAGCAATAGACAACACTACAAAAGAGACAACAATGTTATTAAGTGTGACAGCATAGATAGGTAGTAAGATATGTATGTGTCATTGCGGTTGTAAATCGGACATTGGCTCAGCATAATGCTGAGATGTTAAGAACGCCCCAGCGCTGATTTTCGGCCAGCACTTTCATTTTCCAACTGAAACCTTACTTATTTCTTAAATAATATTCTAGCAACTACCTAGTCTACTGTAGTTTTTCCCGCTACATTAGAGGTCGACGTGTGGTTTGCGGTCCAGATGTATGAAGACGATATGACTATGGGTTTTGCAAGATTGAAATGTCGGTTGCATACTCCGGCTAATAGAAAATACGTTGAGAAATTGATTTTGTACATCGTAATGGTTACACGAATTTTGTTACTTCTCGGTATGATTGGGTTACTTTAGCCCTGAGGGGTAACTTTGGCCATTGAGATTAACTCGTTCTAGGTTTTATTATTGCATTGAAATTAGTTTTAGCTGACCGTCCACGCAGTAGGTAGTGTTTTTATTAGACCCTTTTATATATATGTGGTTTTCATATGGGCTAAAGTTACCCTTCATTGAGTCAAAGTATCCCGAGCTTAAGGTAACTTTACGCTGATAGTTTGTCTACTCTACTAGCGTTTACCCGCGGCTTTGCTTGCGTAAATCATTAGAATTGCGAGTCAAATTGAAATTTCGGCGTAATACTGAATTTCCACGGGAATTCCCGAAACTTACATCGTGGTTGCACGAACGATGGGAACCCTACTTCCCTGTCATTTATTTGCCAACTCAATTGTTTTTTTTTTTCAAAGCAAATCAATATAATTTTCACTGTTGATTGCATTTTTTTTCGGAAATGAAATATACCACTCCGTTGTTATTTTTCAAGTTCAGGTCGAACGATCACAGTAGTTTGAATTTGTAAAATAATTTCATAATAATCTGACACTTTTTTGAGGGAAGAAAACGTACTATGTACCATCTCCTGTCATAGTGGCAACAGGACCCTAAAGTGGGTGTCGAGTCGAATTCAGTAATAAATGCACAGATGCGCATCGAATCGTTGCGGGGGACGCTATATATTAATAAAACACAAAATGTGACCAAAAACCACATCGATTACCGACATTACGCATTATATTATAGTACGCACGTCGTGAAAGGTCACAACTTAAGTCTCCACGTAAAAAAAATCTCAAATGTATATACAACGTATCTCTACCTTTTGGACATAGACGAATAGAAAGTTTTCATTAGTAGGGTATTTTAACTTACGTTCAAAGCCACGCCACAGTATTCACGGAGAAATTACTAATTTGCGATTTAAACTTCAGAAAAGCCAGTATGTAAGTAGACTAGACACTACAATACAATACAATACAATAACTCTTTATTGCACACCAATACAGTAAACAGTACAGAGAACTCAAGTATATACATAGAGATTTTCTAAGGTAAGCAATAGGCGGCCTAAAAAAAATCATCTAATTAAACAATTTTCAATATTAGAGCATTCTCAAGAAGGAACTGTACTCGAAATTTTGGCTGTTCAGTGAAGTTAGTTGTATATGTTCGAACACTTTTAAGCTAACATTTACACAGGAATATCAAAAAAGTAAGAGTAAAATAAATGAAAACAGGCATCCTGGTTTTTGTTTTTTTTTTCATAGATGACGTCACAATTATTCACTCGGCTAGTGACGCGTCAAAAATGCCACAGGCAACCCCATCTGCGAATATAGTCTTTAGTATAACAAAAATTGTACATCAACAGGCCGACAGGATCTAGCTTCCCACCTGAGACGTTGTAAAAGTAACCCTTTGATTACGTCATAAAGTCAACATTGAGATGTCAGGGATACCCTAAGTGGTTAATGTATGGAAATATTAATAAGACCGATAAGTGTAAGGATACTAAGGGTGCGACTGTCCTGTCCTTTTACGCAGTAGATGTTGGGAAAACAGTAAGACAATCCTTTTTTATTTTAATAGATAATTATTTGAGCTTTTTTACGGAACTTGGAAGAGAACCGCGGTGAGCCCGCGTAGGAGCTATAGTCTAAGCCCTCTCACTCTGAGATGCCCAGTAGTGTGTCGTATATAGGCTGATGGATGATAACTTACAACAAGCATCCGCAAGCCTTCCAAATTCTAAGTCCGCGGATGTGTAAGCAATCGGTATTCGTAAGATCAAGCAGTGAACGTCTCAGCCGCGTATTGAATAATGTAGAAAACATTCGCCGCGTCACAGCACTCAGTTCTGCTACATTTGTATATTTGCAGAAATCATTGTTTTTGACATTTACAAGGCGCTAATTTATTCATACAAAAACATTTTTAATGTTTTTTTTTACTATAAACCTGTTTTATTTTCAACAAAAAACACAGCAGGTACTTCCACAAAAATAGGTACCTACTACGCTTATCGCTTTTGCAACTAAGTACTGCGTTTGCAGTAAGAAGGACAAAGTTGTGGCCGAGCCGTAACATTTACTCCATACTTTTCGTACTGTCGTACTGTTCTATTATGTCAGCTATACAAGCTTATCAGATGGCTTCGGCCGAGGGTTTGGGTTAGGATAACACGTGCTCGGGAGATATCGCTCAGCATTTAAATTTTAAATTTGTACTTGAAGAGATCGTGTCGAGGGTGAAATGGGGTGCATTTTCGAAGCTGTGCCACTTTTAAGGCTTTACTTGTACTAATAAATACAAATACTCTTTAATAGCTAATAAATACAAATACTCGGGATAGTTGTTCTTACGGCGTTTACCGTGACGGCTCGTTTCTCAAAAGATCATTTTCTCAAAAATGTCCGTAAAAGTTGACTCGCAAGCTCGTCCGTTTAATACTCATACTCAGCCAGCAATTGCCTACTTCCAGGCCACGACAATAATCTACTATTAATTTTGTCCATTATGATGTACTAAAAAATTTAAAAGCTCAATAGTGGCTTATTATGGTTCAAAAGGTATTCGGAGGGCTTTTAGTTAAGTGTGCCGTATACTTTTTTTTTTTCAGAATTTGGCAATTCTAGGGTCTTCTTAAGCACTCGGAATCACTTTTTCGTCTTCAATTTCCCATACAATTTTTGTGTATCCATTTGGGACGACCCATATAATGTAGGTATGACAAAAAAGTCACAAAAGTAACAAAAAAATAGAGATCCTACCTATTTTCATCCAAATCAATAGTGTTAATAATTCTGAGTAAGAAGAACCCGAAGTTACTTAATTAAAACAAAAATTCAAGGGCATTTAAAACTTAAAACACTGACGCATTAAATACTATTAGATATTCTATTGAGCATTTTATACCTTTCTTAAAAACCGAACAAACTTAACGGTAAATTTAAGATATAGCTGGAAGCTAGAAACAGGCATAGCACTGGCCACAATATACGATACAGTACCCCTCTTATTGCCTATGCCATGGAATCCAGCAAAATACTGCCTTTTGGAATTACAAACTTATGCTTGCAGCTGAAAAAAGTAGCTTCGTTTTGTGTCTATGCGAAATTTTATTTGAGGAGAGTCCTTGCAAATGCATCTGTAACATGGTATTTGACTCGGATGGTATGGTATAATAATTAGTACGAAATACCTTGTTTTAATTACGTTGAGTTTATTAATTATTTATTGTTATTTTTATATTTTATCGATCATAGTAAGCGGTGTTTCCGTTTACATTATTTGTTAACCCTTTCGTCGCTTATCAAGCTTTTTTTCAATGAAACGGAAATTAGGCTGACCCGTTTTTTTTCGTACTTAAAATAGTATGATTTAATTATTATGTAAACAGTCCACGATGATACAAAGTTCAAAACTTAATCGGTTCATTATTAAAAAATGTTGATTTTTTTTTCTTTTGTCAATCGAACAATAAATTACGAAAACAAAACCACGTCAAGGCTTGGGAGTGGAGAAGAGAGTGGGAGGCTGTAGCGTCACGTCTTAGCACGTCTCGGCTCTGTAAAATTTTAGCGATACGAAACTTTTTTTTTGTTTTATCGTTACTGCTGTGATGCGCAAATACATATCTTCGATTAGTTTTTATTTAACCTCGTCCCAGCTTTAACCCGTTCGTTCTAAATTTAGGACATACGTCAAAGCAAATGTCAACTTTTACGTAACATTTTCAAATTATTATAATCGAAATTTAAGGTGGATCTTACAAGGAATTATCAAGGAAATATAAATACTCTTTCGGGCAAAGATTCGAGGCCTCTAAAATTTAATTAAAAAAAAAACCCGCACGTTCTATTGCTAGTCAAGGCATCAAGTATTGCCCTTACGGGGCACTATTTGACGTCATGCTCCAAAAAAGCTTTTTAAAACAGTATTCATATTTTGGGAATAACTTTAATATATCTTAAACGAACCGCGAAACCATTTTAACGCCTCCTTGTGCAACAAGCGCCCGCCGTGATCAAATTTTATTGTTATGTGTTTTATTTTATAAGCGGATAAAATATAACAAAAGCCTATCGTTACTTATAAAATAAATATGAGCGTTTGTTTGTTATTACAAAGATGGAAGTCGAGGAGCTCCGTGAAATCGAAATATTTGAATACTTTTAGGAAATTACTTTAGTTATAATAACTTCGCAAGAAAGACTTTTTACAAAAAATACTACATTATTTGTCTGCAAAGTTTTGTTTAGTATTTTAATATTGACAGCCTAAATCATTCCTCATCATGCAAACACAGTCATAATTAAAAGTGTTAAATTTCAATAAAAATCTAAAATACTATCAACAAAAATTTCAACCAAATCCCGAGGTGACGACAGTAAACACCCATAACTTGTATTTTATGCATTTCATACAACATAAAATTTTATAATACAAAAAGACCAATAAACAAATTTAATCGCATTCGACATAGTACAACCGTAAAATAAAATATATTGAATTTTTTTATCACCCATTGTTATACCATCGAGAGTATTAGGCTCAATTTATTTATAACATTTTGTGTTTAATATACTAACCTTTCGCCTCGGTGCTTTTCGTTTTATTTAAATGCTCTCAAAAGTACTGAAAAGCCTTTTATTTTAGCGGGCTCAAATTAAACCTTACTTATGTCACGAGTATGTTTCCCACCCCTGACTCCAAAGTGTATCAACTCAAAATAATGAAACATTTTAATTTTGATCTTCGAGATTTAATGAAGGTTACTTAAATTTTAGTTAGTATGCTATTGATGTAAGTAGCTAAGCAATGTGTGAAACTGTCAAAAATATCAACAATTTATATTTGTAAAAGAGCCTATCTATCATCGTACAGTCGAGGCAAAAGATATCTTTACACTTAACCCACTTCTATTTTGAGTGTAGGTAAAAATATCTTTGACTTTGACTGTACATACATACTGACCTAAAAACCATACGATCAGACACTGTCTGTAAAGTAACAGATTGATACGGGCAAGCATTTCAAAGATCGAAATCACGATGGAATCTTTAGGACATACTTACTCTATGTTGCATTGAAAACTAGATATATATACAGGAAGTCTCCGACCATGGGGCTTCAGATCCAAGGTTCGATTCTACTCACATAACTGAGCTACTATTGTTCTGCAACTTTTAAAAACATGATCACGGTTAATTTTTTTCATACAAATTAATAGTACATTGTGTCTTATTGGCGGTAAATAAGGAATTACGAACGAGAGTCTATTAGAAGCCCGAAGTCGAAGACTGAGGGCTTTAATGAGTCGATGTTCGTAATTCTAGTACCGCCCGTGCGACATACAATGTTTTTCATCACATTTGCGAGTATAATTGTATATTTGTAAAAGAAAAACTAATATTTTTCAAAAATTGCCGATACCGCTGACTACGCTCTTGACAGCATTTTGATAAAAAATGTCCCCGTACCAAGAGACAGCGATAACACCGCCATATCCGATACACTGATTTAACAATAATACTTTAAGGATCAATAAATTATCTAAATTCAATTTATTTGAGTTACTAAACAAAAGTAGCTTAGTTCTGCGAGTAGAATCGAACCTTGAATTAAAGGCCCATGGTCAGAGACATCCCGTATAAGTTACCACCCCCATTGAGTTCGTTTTGGATTGCGCAAACATTGAAAAGGGGTGCCCGGGTTGTTCGAGTAAATAGATGACCACATTAATTAAATTATGTGTCGGTTCGAATTAGCGGCTGCATGTGGGTGGAGGTACCCTAATTATTTGCATACCATCAACTGCAATCGGGCAATGAAAACGGGTTTAATCTTATATAGTTATCCAGGAATTCGACTTGTTTTTTTTATGAACTACAAACTAGCATTCTATTTGTGCTTAAGATAGCCACATTTGTGAAACACATTTTTTATCTTACACAGTTGAAATGTTCATACCAAGAAATAGATTTTTGAAACATATTTTGGTACTTTTACATAAAATAAAAAAATTATTTCATTTTGGTTTGAATTTTGAAACGGAACCCGAGCCGAGTCGCACTCAGACGGTTTTTTACAGTTCCTAAAAACGTAAGGAAAAAACAATATGGCCGATTACCATTGTCGCATTGACATATGAAAGTGTCCATGGTATAGGTAATTGCTATTCATCTTTACATTGGAACATGTATATTCAAACTTTCAAACGGCCACTTTCGTGCCTCAGCTAATTCCCACCACAAAGACAGGGGGATTCAAAACGCGGATTCCGGCGCGCGACCATTTTGCTGTAAGTACATTTACAGCATTCTACGTCGGATACTGCATAAGATTGGAGTAAAAGTGAGACAGGCGTCACTCGCGTCTTGCATTGTCTCGGTCGAGATAAGGGACAATGCGGAGGTCCCAAGTTGGGAGGGTTTCGGACAGTGACGAGGTGAATGGCCTTCCCTTATAGGTTAGGGCTAGGTTAGCTTTCTTGGAGAGCTGAATTTGAATTTAGTTGGGTGCGTTGAGGAGAAGTAATTGCAATTTAAGTCTTGACTGTGAGTGCTATGAATAAAAGTGATTCAAAAAATTATGAAATAACATGCCGAGTTGTTCTGCAATACGTGCAGTTAACTCAATTTCTACTTAAAAAAATTACACTATTAACACGCTATTGGAACATTCTCTTCATCCCGTGGGAATTCTGCATGAAATTTGCCAAAGTTAATCAGGGATAGTGTTTAACTCGTTTTTTTTTATAATCGCTGCTGCAGTTCTAATGATAACTTATGTTAACGAACAAAGTCTACTTCTGGCATGGGCATTATTAAGCAACGATAAAATTGAGAAGCCATTCACTGACACTTAGTAACTTATTCCATAAACTAACGTCAAATGTTCTGCGAAATGACAGATCTTCCAATGGCATTCTATTAATTCTAGCCAAAGCTTCAAAGTTCACAAAATAAAATTTATTCCATGAGATCGATTTAAACAGTTTTTTCATTAAAAACCTGACTATTATGGAACAGAACTGTCGTTCTCTATTAACGACTAATTGGTAATGTATCGCCACGCCCACACTTGACTTAATGGCATCTAATTTTACTAATTTACGAGATCGCTCCCAAAAACTCAATGATTACAAACTTATCGTTACAAGTGGTGAAAGACAAGAACTGACCTTTCCTACGAATTTGATTCTATCAATTGACTGTGCTGCATCTGTCACACGCATAAATAAATTTGTCGGTATTTAATCGAATATGTCGTATAACTTTGAAAAAATGCTGTTAAAGTTTGGTCGGAATTAATTATTAGGCAAAAGAGTTAAGCGACGAAGTTGGAATCTTGTTATAACAAGGTGATAATTGGAATTTAATAAGAAATATGTACTAAAAAAAATATAGTAACAAACCAGTTCATGGGTGGAATTCTTAAACTTATTACTGAATAAAACGAAAGATTCAAGCTTTAAGGTTTTAACATAATTTTTAGCGCTGGGGTGTTTTTAACGCTTCAGCATTAAGCTGAGCCAGTTTCCGATTCACAACCGCAAGACACATGCTTTTGTTTTGTTTATGTACCTAATAATATTATTGTGTCTTGTGTTGTGAATAAATGTATTCTTTCTTTCTTTCTATAGTCTTTCAAATGTCAACTAATGTCGTATCATACGTGAAAGAAAAACGCAAGTTTACTGACGTATTTTTTCTACTTGGTGAGGTTTTGATTGTCGTTTATGTGCCCAAAAGATAACAAAGGACTACGATAATTCTGTCAGTTACAGTATTTTGGCAAACAACGTTGTAACCTGCACCCCTAAACCCCCATGTCACCTCAATCCGTTAGCTTAGCAACGTAAACTAAAGCAATAACAAAATTACTCAGACCTTTGACGGCAATTAGTAAGCCTCTAATAGTTCGTAATGACTACGTGATATAGAAACAAGAGGGGTCAAAGATGACTGGTAATACTATTCAGCATTGTTTAGGGTCAGATCCCTAATTGATTTGTGTACACAACCATTATGTTATGATAATGAAATGGTTATTTCTGAGGTAGTGTTTGTGCTGGTGAATAGTTTTATGTACATTTTTGAACATGAAACTACCGTGAGACTCACTCATATTAAATATAATGACCCGGATAACTCACGTCTTAAATCGAGTTTAGCTCGACATGTTTCGGGCTAATCCGTAGCCCGAAACAATATACTAACTATATTTAATATAGTTTTATGTACATTTTGCAGCAAACATGCTTCGCGATAGATTTACTTTAAAATAAAACTATCCCATTTGGTATAAATTCACTCTTTTCACAAAATTTATTGCGATGTTTTTTTAAGACGAGTTCAACGAGAATTTGGCTAAAGATTGTTGAATCAGGTTTCGAAAAAAAAAGTAGTTTTTTACATGATTCTTTCATTTCAAATAGCTGCTGCCCGCGGCTTCGCCCCCGTTCCAGTCCTTTTTTTAAATTTTGTATGCACAAACTTTGTCCTTACAACAACGAACACAACAAAAAAATAATTACCTATCTAATTCGGTGCCGTCGTTCGGAAGTTATGCGCGTACATACATTTCGGCAATTCATTTTTATTTATATAGATAGAAGATATAACTAAACTAAGTGAATCCATGCTGTTTCTAACACAGTGTGTTACCACAAACTTGTCGATAATACCAACCAAACACCATAGACAATGACCATTAGCGGTATCTTTGGTTAACTCGAACAAGAACGGTTACAAATCAACCGAGATATTCAATCTCGGGCCAGAATAACATTAGAATATCGCATCAGATATAACGCGAAACTAAAGGGGGATTAGCGACATTACGCCCCGGGAACGACTTAGTAGTAGCTATCTAGATACGACAGTTTGCAATGTTGAAATTTTGAAGCGTACACTTTTTTGTGGTAAGTGAGTTATGCGCCTTAAATTGTAAGTGTATTAAGTACAACCGTATAAACTAATGATAACTAAGTTTCCATAATAATTATAATAATAGTAATAATAAATGAACATCATGGGACACTTGACTCCAATTGACCTAGTAGTAGGCTTTAGCCCAGCAGTCAGTGAGATGTTTCTGTGTTAATATATTGACCAAAATATTGAATACTGGCCTACTAGATACTCCAAGCGTAGCTCTTTCCACTGCTCTTTTATTAACCTTGAGTCTTCTATAGCCTACTGTGAGAGACCACGTCTGTACTGAAATTGTATAAACATACAAACCACATCTAGCTCCCTTAGCTCTCACTAACGATCCGTAAAGGGATACGGAAAGGATAGGTGAAGGGCTGTGAACAAATTAAGGGATCCTAATGGTTATCGGTGGTATCAGCGCGACCGTCCGGGATGAATTTTAATGTAACGTGCTGTTTTGCTGTAAGTGTACCTTATGCCGTAACTGACGTAACTGCTGTAACTTGAGTTGTCGTAATTTGACTGATCGAAACAGATTTTGATCCTGAAACGAAACTGAAATAGAAGCTTGTCTACGTAAGATTATACCTATGTTGATTTATGTCAAAGTAGAGGAAGACGAGTATGTATGTTTCTCCTGTCACAGGTATTTTCACAACCTACTAGGTCTCTAACCTTCTTGCATGTTTGCTCTGGCTATTGGAATAAATGCATTTTCATTTTCATTTTTCATTTCATTTTCATGTATGACTTATTCGTCACACACACACCACACGAGATGCAAAACGTGCCCTGTATACGAGTTTATTCTATGATAGCATTTATCATACTTCGAGCGTGTAACTAAATGCATGTCGTCATATTACCACTAAGCCAGAAATATACCTTTAACAGGCTTTAACACGCATAACTAATAAACTATAGCGTAAAACTTGCAATTATAAATTTATAATGATTTCTCGTCAAGTTTCTCTTGCCGACCGTACCAGTGCCATAAACCACGACGCCATTTTGTGCAATAAATAACAAAATGTAACCCATAAATAATAACTTTCGTAATAATAAATTCTAAGATGTATTCATCTTCAAAGCAAGTCTGTAGTAATTATTCAAATTACTGCCTTATCAGTCCAAAGCAGTTTTCAAGCCCTCCTTCAAGACTGACAAACATACTTGCGTGCCTCTCAAACCTTATTTAGTACACTCTACAGTTCAAAATGCCGTAAGTCAAAGCTAAGCTAAGGCTAAGCTTTGTTATCATTATCACTGCTTCGCTCTTGTGCAGTTTAATTACATACGTTCCGTTTTTTATTTATAATATTCTGTTCTTTTAATAAACATTATTCATACACCCTGTATCAAATCAAAATCTATTTATACCTATTTCTTTTTATTTTTTAAAAAAGTTTGTTACATTCTAAATTCAAATTTCAAGACGTTCTAAGTGGCCAGTACTGTATCTGCGGCCATAAGTTACATCCCGGGGAGATATCGATCTAATCTATCGATTCACGTTTATCGAGCACAACTTGTATCGATACTCGCTTATCGCTATAGTATTTGTCACGATTTCGGTACCGTAAGACAAATCGTATTAAGGCGCTGTTTTTTATGAGGTATTTTTTACAAAATAATGTATCTTGTTGTAGCATACCGTAAAACGAGGCTACTTTGCTCCCCCGCTGGGTAACTATGCTCCAGTTCTGTATTTTGTTTAAATGTCTTGCAGGTCGAAGTCCCGGTACCCGATACACTTCCCAATAAATTGATCTACTTTACATAAATACATATATGAACATACCACAGCATAATGATTTTTAAAATAAAACAAAGATTACGAACAGTACATAACTTGTTGTAACATACTTACTTGATTCTAAAATGTAAAATTATGTTTTTTTATTCCACTCCTCTGACTATCAACTTAGTGAACTACATACCTGACCCCGATTGTAAAAATGATTTTACCTATTCATATTTAAAATTAATGAACTTGGATCTATAATGCAGTTAATGACGTCTCTGCGTACAGCACTTAAATTTAACATTGGCAATGCCACTTCTCCTTAATCCTTCTACAATACAGAGTTCGTTTGCGTACGTAGTCATACCAACAAGAGGATAAGCATTCGATCATCGATTACGATCCATCGTCATCCCATTGTTTGGAGCAATCGATTTATGTACCGAGATATGCGATTAATAACTCGTGATATTGTATATCGATTATTTATCGATAGCGCCGTATTTTGGTGGTTTTAACATCAATTTCACTGTGATGACGATGTTTTAGTAATCTGTCGGTATCGGGTGTTAGATTTGTCAAGTTTTTTATTAATGTTCTTGGTAATAAAATATGGGTGGCTCGTTCGTATTCTGATTTGATAGTTTTTAACATTTTATCTTATTTCACAGATTGTTTTTGAATAATATTTATGAGTTGATTGATTTAAATAAAAAATTTGCCACAAAAAAATTGTGCAGATTTTGTCAAATAATAGTCAGTCTAAATTTTAAATTATTCCGTATGTTTGAGACAAGAGCCATTAAGGTGTACTTAATATCGATAGCGTTTGGTAGAGCCTTTAAAACGATGGATATTCCTGTATTAAAAACAGAAATATTTTGTTGTACTAAATAACTTTAAAATACAATTGCAAACTATTATTTTCAGTTGCAGTTTCATTCGTAATGAAAACCGGTTAATCGGAGTAATTTTTGTCAACTATCGATTTAAACTTGACTTTTATGTACCTTGAGTGGTACCGACGGAAACGCCAAAGTTTGCATAATCTTTGCTAGTCATACCATAATTTTTGTCCGACTCATCGTTTGTCATCATTTTTTTCTCACTGAAACATTTTTTTTGTATTCGACTGGATGGAAAACGAGAAAGTGGGTCTCCTGATGGTAAGAGATCACCACCGCCCATAAACATCTGCAATACCAGGGTTATTGCAGATGCGTTGCCAACCTAGAGGCCTAAGATGGGATACCTCAAGTGCCAGTAATTTCACCGGCTGTCTTACTCTCCACGCCGAAACACAACAGTGCTAGCACTGCTGCTTCACGGCAGGATTAGCGAGCAGATGGTGGTAGCAATCCGGGCGGACCTTGCACTAGGTCCTACCACCTGCAAAACATTAAATTTTTCTGAACATTTTAAATGGTCATCCTATAGAAAACTATAGGTTAGGTTAGGTTTGTTTTATAACAATTCTGAACAATTATTGGATTCAGAGAAAAAAGAGTTATGACAAATGATCATTCTGACAAACATTACATTCGGACTTGCAATAAGTATGCGAGTCGATATGGACCCGGTACCGAGTACCGACAGACTTGACTAGCGTTAGTTTTTTCTATATGTCCAACGTTATGTATAGTTGTATGCATCTGACAGTGCGCAGTTGACAGGTGTTAAATCGGCCGAGACACGCGCGTGACCATCTGACTCACAGCCTCACGATTGCATAATACAAAAACGTTGTAATTACACATACGATGAATTAATCGGCTTGGTTGAAAATCTCATGGCTTAAACTTTATTGATTTTTGTTCCGGTGTTTTTCGGCTTATTGTTTTATGGATGTTTGGTTAAATGTATGTCGCGAGCATGCATATATAGATATAGCATAAAATGTGAATGTAAGCTTCTTGGATTCCAATATTATCCATTATGTTTTCTGTGCCTAACTTATGCAACGTAGCAGAAAACTATGTTAGTGTGAATTAATTACAAAATATAAACACAAAAAACGATATATGTTTTTAGTTTCCTAGCACACGTCAACATTGTCGCTTTGGCATCTTCTTACATATAATTGTCTTTAGTCGAAATTACCATCAACCATACAGGGTCGCAGTCCATTGCAAAAATAATGTAAACGTTTCAACTCTCGTCAATGTGTTCCCACTATTGTACAAATATAGGTAATATAGTTAGGAGAAAGCTGATTGTATCTCGGTGTAAAACATCCATTCACACTAGCTTGTACTAAATCAATGTCCTCTGCATGTTCCTTTATTACCTGTAACAGGTACGAAGAGGCATATGCAGGACTCACACACATACCGCATTTTGCATAGAGTTACAGTGTTCTTGTAAACAACTATAAACATCAGCACAAACTGTAGTATGTTTCTTCAGTCGTACATTTTGTTTACCTACGATTTGCTTAAGTCGAATAAGTAGACATGTGACTTTTTGCGTGAGTTAGACAATCCTTTTTAAAAGCAAGTAAATAGATCAACTACATTCGAATATTTACCCACATTGAAACTACCTATTGTTATTGCAATCCATTGAGTTACAGGTTATAGGTAGATTCCTACTATGAGTGAAAAAACTTAAGAACTACCTTTTTAATTAAATCTTTCTTATTAAGTTCAAGATTTATATCACATCAAGAATTAAACGAAAAGTATTTTCTCACTCCATTAAGTGCAATTTAGCCGTCAGTGCGTAATTAAGTACTTGCCCGGGGAAATCACAATTAAATTAATAACATTATAAACCTACCGATTCGCATTGCACACATATCTCAATCCAGTTCATCTTTAGTATATGAACTCTTAGCTAGTATAGTTTTTGAAACTTACTAACTTCATCAATCAAATCATTTGTTTTTATAAAGGCTTAAAATGAGTACTCCTAGATTTGCAGATCAAAAACCAAAGCCGTGCAAAAATTTATATAACTAACTTATTTCAGATGTATCTATTTATACAAACATCGTAAATCCGGAACTAAACCCGAAACATACTTAAACTCACACCATAACAGTAATAGCCGAGATAAAATATTCCAAAGTGTTTTAATAGATCGACATCAAACAAAAATCATGCGCGCTACAAAAAAACAAACGCCGCACGCCCCGCGTGCCTTACTATCTTAACATCTTAGGTCGATAATTAAAAAAGTCATCAACAAAGAAAGTACGAAGGCACCTGACATGCCTTCTTAACATGGCAGGTTAATGTAGATTCACATGTGAACTTAAAGGTGAGAGCGATCCACCGGCGGCAAGGCCGGCCGCTCCTGCTACTACGAACCTCGCTTCACTATCCTGGTAATAAGGTCAATAATCCCACGATGGCCACTAAGAGTACAATTAAGAAAGTATCCGATAAGAAGACCAGGGCGAAGGAGTGAGGAGCTTACGGGTTAGAGTTACGGTTGCTTTTGTTTTGGAATGCGAGCGCAGACCGGTTGGGTCGGTCGCGAACTTTTACCTATAAATTTGTGTCGGCCAGCAGGTACTAGGATCTTCTATGGCCTGTGCCGTAAATAAAAACAATTATAGTATTGAATTTAATTTCATAAAATATAAACTAATTTAATATTATACAGGACGCTTTAATTTCAGTAATAGTTAACCTGAAATTGTTGCAAAATGCTGTGCACCAAAAGTTATATTATTTTACAAACCAAATAATAAAGCTGAATACATAGCACCTAAATAAGATGATATAAGATAATTTATTCAATAATTTGCCGAACAAGATACCTAACAAGAGATACAACGTTTTACAAAAAAGTCTATGTAACATGCAAAATACCTTAGCGGACAAATACATCATTTGATATGCATCAGCAATCAACCAATTAGAGAAACGGGGGCCGATTGACCGACCAATCAATTCACTTCGTGAAATGTCACTTCTAACTCACTCGCACTCGTTGGTCACAAGTCAAGCTTACCCATAAGATTCTCTGACAATGATACTTACTGTTGCTTCTATTTACCGCTTTCGCTTATAATTTAAAACAAGTTCATTTAGCTGGGAATGCATTTCACGACGAGTCAATTAAAGCTAGCATCATTATTGCGATCTGTTTACTCTGTTCACGACTATATTGAGCAGTGTTGATTAAGCTACTTTTCACATATTGTATTTAACCCGGACTACGACGGTAGGTATAAGAATGTAACTTAATCTTCCTAAAAGAGACGAAGAACCGAAACTCAGTACTAATTTTAGTACGTTAAGTTGTTACGAACAGTGACTACCGTTTGTAGCACGTTCTCTATCATAATCATCCATTCTATTTTTAACATAATAAACCTGTGCTGAATCAAAGAAACTCAACGTAGGTATATATACAGAGACATTCTGTATTCTTTCATTACATTAACGTGTCGTAAAACATGAACCATTGTCAACAACATCGTATCTACACTTACCGCATTTACGCCTAAGAGCTTATTACGCATGCACCCTTAGTTTTTTGCGATATATTGGGAGTATTTTACTCTCAGGAAGTGTTTGCTGTTTGCGTTATTTACAGCGTAAGTGCAGGGGTCACCGCAAGATTTGGCGAAGAAAAACGCCTCTGACGCCTCTAATGAATTGAATGAAAGAATGTGTTTTAGCAGAATTTAGGGGTGTTACTTTTTTTTTTGGTGTGACTCATCACCATTTTAGCAATCGATGTACTCTTAGTAAAATGCGCAAATAAGCTTTAGAGGATTCGATCAAATAATTATAACTAAATTTTAATAAATAAGCAATTGTGGTTTTTCCAAAGCGGTCGATTAGCGAAATGTCAATACAAAAATAATGCTTTTAGTAACTTGAACATTGCAACTCTACTTTCATTAACATACAAACTTGCAATAATTATGCTAATCAATAGAAATCCAGTATTATATATTTTACGCACAATTAAATCATAGATTAAGACGTCGTTAAAGAAATTTACACGTTTGGAAAATCCATAAAATACATCACAAATGGCCAGATTACATAGACCTCTGGTAATCTCAGTAATTTTTAATGCGCCATTCATTTTAAAAGGGTCTTTGTTGCCTGGTCATGGATACCTACCCGAATTTGTGTGAAAGATAACACCTCGTTGAATGCTTTTTTATGGTATTTAAATTACTTCGAGGCAACATTCCGTGGCTCCTATATTAAACGATTGGTTTTTTAACTTCGTCACTAAATTTCTTTTCAAGTACCTATCAAATAAAATGTTAGCACGTGCTCATTGACTTTACGGCACAAATAAATTCTGTAATTTATTGGCCAGCGTTGTTTCAAATGTTTGTGGTTTACGCCTTTAGGTGCTTTGGCCAATACTGATGGCCAACATCGTTGGTATTGGCATGAGCCGAGACCTGATTTATTAGCTCGAACCCCCAGAATGAATAAAGTACTACCAAGGGCCGCCATTTGTCTCTATCCTGTATAGTAAATGGGAGATTTAGGGGGCATTTTAGCTTAAAAAATGTATTATTTCTGATTTATGCGGCCTAAACTACATACATCATTTCTGATTGTTGCTTACGGCTATACAAGAAAAGTATTTTTGTAAGTTGAAGCTGATAAATTTCGATTTTTTACACATTAAGCTGTGCTAAAAGAAGGGCATCAGAAAGTGCGCAATATTAAGAACAGGTACTTACATAAACTAATCGTTTTATTTTACAACTTAGCTTATGATTTTAGTGACGTCAGTTTTAGTGTACACCGCGTCGCAAAAGTATAATACAAAACTTAAGATTATAATAAAGTACAAATGTGCTTTTTTAACAAAGCATATAATATGAAAATTCTTTGCACCGGGAATTTTAATCCATAATCATTTCACCAAAAATATTTAAAAACAGAAAGATATTTAATATTTTGTTCGATATATTTTCTCAATATAACACAATAGCATTCATAGCGTCCTTTTAGAAAGCAGTCCATTAGCATGAAACAAACATTTACGCCACAAGGCATTAGAACTAAGTGAAAATATCTATAATGTCCCCTCACCCCAAACTATTTCCACAAAACAAGAGGAAACTATTTTCGTCGAACAAAAAAATGTTTCCGGTAAAAGATTTATTGGGTAACCTTACTCACAGCCCTGGTATCCTTGGTGAGCGTGAAATGAGGTGTTGCCCTCCTCCCCGATTTTTCATCGCTTTTTTCCGCTGCACTGACAGATTTTTTATTGCTCAATTAATCCTATTTCGCGGAGATTTGCCTCATCTGAAAAGTGAGAGAACTTTTGATAATTTAATTACAAAGAAAAGTTCTGATTCTAACGCTTTCCCAGCTAGATCCCTTGAACTCAGATAAAGTTGATTTCGTGGAGAGTTTCCGTTCACATTTAAACAAATAATGTATAAAGATTGATGTTCCAAAAGTGCCTTAAAATAATAAATTTTGCACTGAAGATAAAGCCACGGGCGCAAGCTATTCAAGTTATAGATTGACTAGTTTTTATGTTGGCAATCATTAGGTTTAAAACACGTTATTTCGCAGTCATAGCAACATAAATAGCACACAGTCGAGCTTGCATATTCCATTGCAAAATGTAGAAATCCTGATCAGTTACGGTACCTAATTACTATCTCATAATATTTCATTTGCTCTGGTTCATAATATTATAAAATATTTACATAATTACTAAATAACGGCGTAAACTATCGCAAAATGCCGTAACTGCTGCAATCCGGAAGCGTTACAGTTACAGCATTCTTCCTTGAATTTGCGGTCACCGAAAAATACTTACCACAAACATAACCAATAAATCTAACTCGTACGTGTTCACTCAATAACAATAAAAAAGTCGACCAATAGACATTCCCGTCACGCGCCCCTACATGTCGCCGCCGTAGCCATTGCTGAAATTGATATACATTACCTACCACTCCAACCAAACACACCAACCTTCGTTAAGACTGAACAAGACTTACTTCCCTTTGGCCCGAACGCACCGATAAAATTGTCGTATGTGAAACGACCAATAAACTTTGACCTTCCAAGGCATGCAAACATTCCCTTTTCTTGGCTATAAGTTTAGAGCTTGAGACAGGCGAAGTAGGTCTTGTTAGCTTGGTCGTTTTTTGCCTACGGCTTGACCGCACTTTCAGTAGCTCTCTGGACGCCTGGTATCAATTGCCGGGGAAATATTATTAGTATTAGGTTACAAGTGACCAGTCAATGCGACTCGGTAAAAATGATAATACGGCGCCATTTTTTGTTACATAATTCTCTTTATCAATTGAATACAATGTAACATTGAGCTTTGCTAATTTATAAAGTAGTACCTAACTCACGTATTTTTCATTTAATGTTTAGTTGTAATTTTATTACTTCAATTGCAATTCATTGAAATCAGAACAACGATTATGAACAATGATGAAAGAAAGTACTTTCAATTAATGACATTCTTAAGAATAAGATCTGCACTAGCAAAACAAACAATATCAATTATAACAATAACACAATACATAAAACTTAATCGTTGAATCACAAAGCAACGGATAACAGATACAAAGATCACTTTCCCTGTCAATAAAAATCACAGCATCTAACCTGAATTTACATCGAAGCTAAAACGTAGTAAAAGTTGTAACACTAGATTGTCCAAAGATATGCCCCTAACACGGTGTAGGCGGTGCCGGGGCGTATCCGCGTGATATACGATACGCCGCGATACACAAACGATCCGATCGATTTAATTAATCAAGTATCTTTAGGATCTAGCACTAAAATTGTAGCCTTCAATTTGTAAAACGCTGTTACAGCGTTTTAGGTTTTAATGAAATGATTGTTCAAATCAATCGTGATTTAAGACTGTATTGATGGATTTCAGTAGGTAAGTAAAATGCAAGATACTTTAGAAATATTTAGTGTTTAAATGAATTCACGAAAATAAACGGCAAAACTCGGATGTGATTCTTCGGACGAATCTCGACTGCAAAGTCATCGTTGCAATCGTTGACAATACACTGACGCATTTGGTAACAATACAAACATTATAAGGAGTCAGGTGCCAACGTCAATGAACGACCATATTAAACACCTGGCTATATATGCCATTGAGCGGTACAACTCACGTTTGTCAACCAAGCGCAGGGACGATCCGTGAACGAAGTTCCTTCAGAGAATCAAGCTATCTATAATTAAAAAAACTTATTATACGGTAGGCGCATTACTTTCTCACTACAAACCATCGTAACTGACACAGATGCTAAGTATACAGTCGTAAACTTACGCAATTCGACGGATGATCATTTTCAGAATCGATAATGCGGTAATCCGTAACGATGTTCGTGGAAATCGAAGTGTATCGATTCAAATCGAATCGGGTTTCAGTTATCGATACGATAGCTTACTCGTGTCTAATCAGCGGTCACGGTGCTTCACGCCTGACGTAAGATATTTTCAAGAAAATGCGGTCAATGTGAATTGTGAAGCGATTCGGAACGATATTTTGGACGGGGAGGATTTGCGATAATCGATCGGTGGTGGTGAATGAAAACTGTCAGACTGAGATAAGGAGGCGTTTTTTTGTTATTGTGCATAATGTCGTCAACAAATATCTAATAGATTAAATCTTGGAGGTCAACGAGTTTGAGCTCTCGTGGCGCCATTGTTTCTTGTTTGTCGTGTGTCGTCATGTTTGTTGGAAAATGCAGCATTTTTTACATTTTAAAGTAAACTAATCTTTTTCTGAACAATATTTCAATGGTGGTTGATGGTGGACTTTGATTTTGTTTTTATTTCTCAATATTTGTGAGCATGGTGTTTTTTTTATTAATTGCATTAGCTGTTACTCCTACTTGATGCTTAGTTCAGTTTCATGCTTTTTTTATTTATTTTATTATCACAACATGTATGATTTCAGTTTGTATTCTGCATGATTTTGACACTTCTGGGTATAAAACATATTAGCATGCAACTATGATTAATGAATGAATGGATGGCACTTAGAACAAATCAATATATAACACTTTATATATTCTCTAATACTTACTGATTTTGACAAAGATCATCCCTTCGTTCTCAATCATATCTGTGCAGAAAACAAAAGTATAATTGATAATCTTATTAAAATACAAGAAAATAACTGATCATCAAATTCATTTTAGTCTCAGAAGTGTAGGTACAGTAGAATATTTTGAATTTTGATTCAAAAGCTACTGTAACCAATGGGGTCTGGTGACGGTTACTTGGTGTTGGTTCTTTCACCATTAATGTAACAATCACTAACCTATTTTCTGTTCTGAGTATTCACCTAGTAGATCGTCCACTTATGCACTGTCACTAACAATATCATCGACTGGGGTACATCGGACCATTTTAAAACGTAAGTATTTCTTTTTTTCATTATTAACGTGATTTGTTATTGTCTGTTTTGTCAAAAATACTCTTACGATACCCACATTTCATCATAATTCATTATTTCAGTTAATTTCTTCAACTTCAAATAATATGTTATTAAGATATATAATTGGTATATTTGCAAAATAGACAAAAACAAACATTTTCAGTAGACTCATGAGTTTGATAAAAACAGTTGAAAATGTACTTATTTTGTAGCTTTTTATAATTGTTTTTATTTTTTTTAGTTATAACACGCCATAATATCACTATGCTTGACTTACTTCTTCATTTTCTACATAAAATTATATCACTAACATACTCGTAAATAAATTAGACGAAAAATATATACTTAATGATCTTTTCGCAATGTAGACATTTCTATAGGATTACGGTGTGAAATAGTGTAGTAAACCTATTAGCAGTGAGTACCTATTTGAATAATTATTTCAAACTTAATTAATAAATCCTTGAAAACAGACTTATGAAATGTTTGATTAAATAAAATTAACTTTTACTCCACTTGACCATACTTCCATCCTGCAGAGACGAATAAAACTAGGTACTTATTAATAAACTTAATCAGCTAAACATTAGCAAACTTATCACCCAAACAATGATTATGGATCCCAGGACCTGCCTGGAAAATCAAATAAAATTTTATTTTTTCAATCACTAAATAACTCATGCAATCGTCAACATAACCCTAACCACAAACCATCAACGCCACAAACAAACAAGACACCCCCAAACCCCGATAGCAAAGCGGCTAATAAGTGAAACCGAGATTTATGGCCGCACAGATATGCAAATAGAATACTCCCTACTAAAAAGACGGGCACAAGAACAGTACAAAAACGTCGTATCGTAACCTACGACAATTTCACAGTAAAATTGTTTTTCCTGGGACTGTAGACTCAGTTTTGGGATGTCGTATTGGTAGTTACGGCGTTTTAGCTTAAGTATACGAAATTGGACAACTGACTGTCGGGGACGGTCTAATTATTTTGTATTAATGTAGATGTTGCTAGGTTGTTGGTTTGTGGTAAGAGATCAAAACTGCAATTTGTTCGTTTTGGTTAAAATGCGATGCCCGAAACCAATCCTAATTAAATTTAGTAGGTACCACCGCATTCTAATAAATTAAATTTAGAAGCTGGGTTACATTAACCTAAAAATACCTATCTAAATTGACGTAAGTAAGTACATTTACTTCAAGTCTAAAAAGTTGATCAATCCAATCTTAGACATTTCTTAGGAAGTTAGGAAGACAGTACCTATTTGCTGTTGTTGAGATACGTCATTATTGTAATTACAATCTTTTATTTAATTTTCTCTGTTTACTTTTATTGTTGTTGTTGAGTCATATTTCCAGTAGTCGGATTGACTTGAAATTTGGTACACATAATTTAAGTTGAATGAAAATGCAAGTACAGTCAGCAAAAAGCACAGTCATTCAAAAAGTTTTTATTTAAAATGGTTTTTTCTACATAAACTTATTTTAATTAAAACTTCACCTCCGCGCGACACTTGAGGGTTCCGTCCTCATTCTGATAACTTGTTAAAGTGTGATTCGTTTATCAGCGGATGGGGAACGCTAATTACTAGCACCGGTGCCGTAACCAGATTATTGTATAATTCGCAGACGGAAGGACGTAGATTGTTTTTGTTTTATAAAATTTAGGCATTTTAAGCGAATCGAAGAAATGTGATCTTAGGTATGTAGTAAATGATCAATTCTATCTCCGTCTGTCCCAGTCCCAGCTCTGATTTGGAGCGTAGTTCCCACGCGGGCGCAGTGTGACTTGGGAACTTTACACACACCATTGGATTTCTTCGCAGGTGTATGCGGGTTTACTCACCAAGTTTTCCTTCACTGTAAAGCTCAAGGCAAATTTCAAATGTCACACATAAATTCCAAAAACTCAAAGAGCCAGTCCGGGCTCGAACCCATGACGCTCTGCTTGACAAGCCGTAGGTCAAATTACTAGGCTATTATAACTTTACCCCCTGTTTTACCATCCATTGATTAAATTTATTTGCGGATAAAATGTGATGCCGTCTCTGTCATCATCATTCACCGCATGGCATCACATTTATCCGTCAAATAAAATTAATCAATGGGTAATGAAACATCCCCTTATTCTCATAATAGTATTGGTATCTAATTTGTCAGCACATATATAACTTAGAAGCCGTGGTGGCCTAGTGGTTTGACCTATCGCCTCTCAAGCAGAGGGTCGTGTGTTCAAAACCCGGCTCGCACCTCTGAGTTTTTCGATATTCATGTGCGGAATTACATTTGAAATTTACCATAAATTTGCCGAGCTTTGCGGTAAAGGAAAACATCGTGAGGATACCTGCACAAACCTGCGAAGCAATTCAATGGTGCGTGTGAAGTTCCCAATCCGCACCGGGCCCGCGTGGGAACTATGGCCCAAGCCCTCTTGTTCTGAGAGGAGGCCTCTGCCATGATGATGATGATATTACTGAGATATCGGAAGGTTCAAACTTACGAATATGCCACCCCTACTTTCCACGGGGGGTTGATCATGTCAAAGCGTGATCCACTGTACCATAGCCAATGTATGGCATCCATAAACATGCCGGTTAATGAGCAAACAGACAGAATCACACGGTCTGCTGCACTGCTTTGATATCACTTTTGTTTACTTTTCATGGTTTTTAGGGTGGGTTCCAACGGTACTCTAAAAATAAAGATCTCTGTCATTCTACCTGTCATCTCAGCCTGTATGCGTCCTACTGCAGGCACAGGCCTCCTATCACAATGAGAGCTTAGCGCTAAGGCCGTAGCTCCCACGAGAGCCGAGCGGATTGATTGTTTTCCTTCTCCGTAAATTTCATGGTGAATTTCAAATGTACTGTAGAACTAGCTTAACATTTTTTTAAATTACATCAGCTTCATTCAACTTTGTCACATGGCTACGTATATCGCCTGCGGGTGGTGCATATTCCAGACTGACCGCCTAACGAGCGCCATGAATATGCAGCCCCAATTAACAACTCCTCGGGTTCTGATGTCATTTGACGCCGTACAACATAAATAGAAGGTCAATATCAAACTCGGAAACACTATCCTACTTTTGTGTTTTTAAGGAATGATGAGGAACTGGATTCGACTCCCAGTCATAGATAGATTTTGACGGTTAAACGGATAAGTCGAAAGAACTTTCATCACGCTAGATTAATACCGCAAAAACACTGAGTACTTCCCGACTTTTATATTTTTATGGAATGATGAGTATTGGTTCCCTGTCTTAGACACAGCGTGTCTCTACCCTCTGGACCAGGGATGGGGAAAGTTTTTCTTCGCGTGCCAATATATACTAACGAAATATATGGCGGCCCAAGTTGTTGCATTTTTGGGTATGTTATTTACTGTAATAAAAATATTGATATGTATTTTCTGAAACACTAATTTGGCCATTGCCAAGGAGAATTAAATTTTGTAACAATACGAAATCTTCTCTTGATTTTTGTTTGATGGTCGCGGGCCGGATTTCAAGCCTTCGCGGGCCGCAGTTTCCCCATCCCTGCTCTGGACAAATATGAACAGAACCATGAAATTTAGATATTTCTAGCCTCAATAAACCTCATACTCGTAAAGTCTCATACCAAACGCTACGAGAAATGACTGATGTACAATTACGAAGACTAGACTATTTATTTAAAACAAGAACATTCCTTAGAATTAACTCTAATTGGAAGACACAAGTCAAAAGAACGGTTTGTGATTTGACGGAAACCGTTCGTTTGACATAAGATGTATAGAGCTGTCTTATTTTGTGGGCAATTATCTAAGCCAGTAATAAGTTAGATAATTTAGCCAATTAATTATATAAATACTAAAATATATAAAGCATAAATGGCCACTTTGTATCTTCGTTAGATATTAGCTTGGTGATGCCCAAGCGTAATACCTTTTATTACAATGCATCATTGTAGCGACGCGCCGTTGTAAAGACTCTTTATATTTCAAATAACGAACACTATAAAACGAATAAATCCTATTTCCAACAAAGCCTCAATGGACACAAATTGAACGCCACGAACACATGTCCGAAAAAAAAACCGCGCAACTTTGACGTATCGCTATTTCAATGCAGCAAAGATGAAAACGGTCCGACAATTTTGACAGTTGCTAAACTCGCGCGTCATCCTAATGGTCCGGAATAGCTTTAAATGGCGCGAAAAGAAGTGACAATCGTATTGTGAATTTTAAATAAACACCTTTTTGAGTGGGCGGGCGCGGGAGTATTTGTAAATAGGTTTTTGTGAGCCGCAATGTTTTTTTTGCGATGTCCTGCGGAGTATTTGACAGCATTGTCGCGTGCCCTTAATTCTCGCGTTGTCAAGAAATATGACAATGATGGTGTCAATTTGTAGGCTTTGTCAAAAATTTGGGAGTTTTTGCAAACGTCCTGTTGATAAAATGCATTAACGCTTCATATTGTACAACCTATTCACAGTAATGATTTTTAATTGCGCTATGAAATTTGCTTACATCATTCAACGTCACTCAACAGTCATCATGAAATAAAACAAACTCACCTTTTTAATACTTCACACACAAGCAATATTCATTCAGTCTATTTTTTGATGAAATTCTATTATATACTGTATAGTTTTTTTACTTTTTATATTTAAGATTTGACAGAAATCATCTTTTACCTAATTTACAAAATATGATGTACAGTGCAATTAAAAAGATTTTTGTCTATTTTTTGTATTTTACGTACCTACATTTTAATCTCAAAATTTATTTTCAAGTTGCAACTCCTCTAATATTACATTAGCCTCTTTAGTCTGTCACGATGCTTAGCTCCTGTCAAAACTCTATGAGATCTCCCGCCAAAAATGAAAAGTCAGATAATTTTTACAACTTTTATTAAAACATTAGGGTTGTTATTATAATCAGTTGAAAAAAATAATGGGCAGTTATTTTATTTTTTGGTGGTTTGTACCCGCACAGTGGGACGTATATAGGCTGGGATGATGATGATGATGATGCTTTGCATTATCAGATACGCTTCAAATCGTGTGTTGTTTCCTCAGAACACTAAACTAACATTCTTTCATATTGCAAATCATTCTCATAATCGGAAGCAAGCTTCTGCACATTGGATGACGTTCGACGAACAAGTGAACTTCGAAACAAGTGAACAGCAGCACAATCAGACCCTACCATTATGCGGTCTGGACCTATCTCTGACACTTGACACTTCGCGGCACTTTGTGACACCTCTGACACCTATAACACGGACGCGCGTGACCCAGTTGCTTTGTGTGGAGTTCGCGGCACGGTGAGGTGCAAGCCTTTTTAGTTTTGTGGGACATCTTTATTCAGACGATTAATTGTTTCAATGCGGGAATTGGCAGTTTTAATTAAGAATTGTGTGTGATCAATGAGTAAGTGCACTACTCGCTACAAAAATAAAAGACGTGTTTTTTAAGTGCCCCAATATTCAAAAGTTTAATATTTTACGGTTGATTATGATGATGATGATCTTTTGCTCAATTTACAAAATAAGCCGACCATTACTAACAACGACAAACACATTACTAACAAAACAAAGTCCGATATTAAATTTCGTATCAAATTGATATAAACTATTATTTGCATAATAAATTCGACTCTTGATCGTGTTCTCCGTATGTTCTTTAATAGAACACAAATATTAGTATTCTATTAATTTTATTTCAAGACGACAATAATTTAGAAACTTAATCGTCATAAATTTCAATAAATTCGATCTAATCACGATTAGCATTAGAAGATTTTATAAATTATTCATTCGGTACATTACTATCACCAATTACTAAAAATTTATTCATCACTCCCATTAAACGTCAAATCACTTTCTCGATTAAAAAATATTAACGGCCAAATTTGGTCGCATAATTGCTACTCAGGTAGCTAGCGGTTTTGTAAAGTCGTAAACACTGCCAAGCGCCCAGTAGCGCCACCCGCCGCGTACTTTATGTTCGATGGCGGAGATAAGCGTTATTGTGCACGCACCTTTAGGTTTTAGGTTTCGCGCCTTTCTGGGAGTGTGAGCTTTGCTTTATTTGGTGAGAAAATTTGTAGAGGTGATGTTTAGGGAATTGCGTTTGGCAATTGTTTGTGTTTTATTGTTAGTTTGTTATTAGGTACCTATCCCAGTTACAAGTAACAAAAACAGTAAAAATTTCGTTTAATCGTTTCAAAATTAGTTTTGAGTGACAAGCTAGAACTACAGTAACATTGCTTGATATTTAAGTAAATTAATCAAACTAATACTCATTATAGTATGATTTCTGGATCAACTAAACGGATTTAATTAAATCTATCACTAGCAGAAAGCTACACTGTCTTAAATGATATAGTTAGTTAGGGCGGTTTTTATTCCCGGGAAGTCTGAAATTTCCGTGGAATGCAGTCAAAATAGCGGGCTACCACTAGTGGCATAATATTTAGAGTTGGAATTGTTTCAAACAACTGTGTGGCTCTACAGCTACGGCTACAATGGCCAACGGAGCTTTTTCAAGATACTTACCTACCTAGAAAATAAACGTTTTAATTTAAATTGTGATTCTGCTTTGTTTTTTCTTTTGTACAGTATAGAGTTTTAATACATACATAAATTTAAGAACGTTTAATCTTCGAATTTTAAAACATTGTTTTTTATTCCGATATAAAGTCTTGATTTCGCTGCGGACGGGCTTGTCAGCTACTCTATAATAGAGGAACCACGATGTTGGCACTTGGCGGCACGCTCTTGCCCTTTGTCCGACCTTTTTGCCATTTTTATGGCCCTTTTAAACTTAGCGGCGGGACAGAGTTTCACACTTTTATAAAGGTCACTTGAGGAGGGAAACTTCAATGAATCCTAATTTTATTCGTGTTGAAAAATCGCATTAAATTGTCTGAATCGTTTTGTAAACTCTGTTTATACGCGTAACTGCGAGCATTGCAGTATAAAACTTTTTTTTTAACTTCCCTTGGGTTATGACCATAACGCACCTGTATCAACTGTTTTCAATTGAGCGAACTAGCGGTTGTAGGTATGTAGATTTGACAATCCGATAGATTAGCTGTTTATGATAGGAAGATAAAGGAAGTAGTGGGCTGTTTTTCGCATCTCAACGACTTAGTGCGTCTATTTTGCGTGATGTGGTTAACGATATAACAGCTTTTAGTATTGTAGAATATAAAAACGTTAGCTTTGAATAAGCAAGCATAATTTTATCCCATTCTTACGCAGTCTGCCTCGCATGAGAATCAATCGCGCAACTCTAAGTAAATAGACGTAAGTACCTAACTAAGAAAATTCACTGAACAAGGATTTCGAAAAAAGCTTGAACGTTTCAGCTACGATTCCGATTTGCAGATTTGCAAGTAGGTAAAGTGAAAGTGGTCTAAAATTCCTTTTTAGTTACCAAGATTCTTTAGTTTTGTTAGAAAAAAGTGAATCCCATAGAGCTGAATTCGGAGATCGGAATCTTCGGAGACTATTTTTGTAATTATTTTAGCAAACCGCAATACGAAAATTTATATTTATTCAAATGTTTTGCTCTATTTGTCGATCCTTGTTTTTTTGAATGCTCTTGTCTACCACTTAAAGGTTGACTGGCAGAGATCCCTTCAGGCCCGCCTTTGTACTTAACACTTAACTTTTTTTTCTGTAACCTTTTTGTTTTTCCTTTTTGTACAATATAGAGTATAAATAAAAAATAAATAAAAATGTACCTACAGTCTTGTGCTACAGACCATTTTAATAAAATAACCGTAGCTAACTATAATATATATTCATAATTTCAACGTCTCACACTAATATCTCTTCTAAAATAAAAAACCTTATAAAACTCTTAACAAGCATATTTCACGAAGCGTGTTATGCTCTAACGGCCCGACACGACGCGCGACTTTAGCCGACTGATTTTCGAATACATTGCGCGTTTTGATAAATTTTACGGCTTGCAACATTGATATTGTCACTTTTGACAGCTGTCATGTCAAGCCTACATCAAAATTAAATCGAATAGGAGCTCTATCGTATACGATCAATAGTCGTCACAGTGTCTATCTTTTCGGTATTGGCGGAATAATTGCATCAATCAATGGGGCCATTACTATCACAAATTTTTTACAACGGATTGCGACAACTAGCTGTCTAAAAAAATTAATCACTGCCAAGAATCCTAGATGGGAACGTGCTGCCCTATGTCCGTGATTGAGAAAAAACAGTAATGAATTGATGAGACTGGCCTTTGCCAGCGACTTTGACCGCGAAAAATATTTAATTAATAATTATACCGCGATTTAACTAAGTGTTCATGGAAATTCCTAAAAATTAAATCATGGTCTTATGTTGCATGAAAAATTTAATTTGTCTAGGTCACGCATGCCTACTCCTAAATTTGTAGGAAATAGTAGAGTTAAAAAGATTTTGTTATAAATTTCATTTTTAATGCAAGCTTTTTTGCGGACTGTACTTTATGTTGACTGTACTTGCATTGTCATCTAAACTACTTAACTGTACCAAATTTCAAGTCGGTACTATTGACCATTGAAGAGTTCCCTCCTGTGAAGATGATCCTGACAGAAGCACGAAGATGTGACTACCACAGTAATTGTCACCAAATTTACATAAGTATGCCAAATTTCAAGTCAATCCGACCACTAGAAGTGGGTCAAATTTAGCTTCCAAGATTTGACCCAAACAAACAAATAGATAAACAAACAGGGCAAGCTAAAGAAAAGCTTGTAAATGTAATAAACAAATAGAGCAAGCTAAAGGAAAGCTTGTAAATGTAAAAAAGCTACCACACGCTGAGAGACTTAACCCTGCAATGGACACGATACTCGTTCGCAGCGCCGCGCAGCCGTGTAAGTTACGTACCTGCGCCTGCGCCGCGGTGATAACATTAATGACGTCGTAAAGTTGCCTCGGTTTGCTAGAGATGCGCCATATTGCAAGTGAAAATTGGCAATATTGGCGATGAATATTGCTGTTTATTTCACAGAATACGAATTGTAACGCAACTCTTAAAATTTGGTTGTAGCTTAGTATGTTAAGAGACACGACAATGAAATTGGCCAATATTACCGTTAAATATTCTGCCCTCAGAAGGAAAATGGCAGTATCTCTTTTTTAGACATTTCGAGTAAACAGAGAAAATGTTTAAATTGATTTCGCGCCGCGCGGAGGTTTTATTGTTCTTAGGGGTTTTGATCATGTTGTAGACAAGATACGGCCAATTTGCTTAGTTCTTCTGATAGATAATGGTTCAGGCTACATGATGGTATAAATAGCTCAAAAGTTATATATTTTTTGAGATACTGCCAATTGCCTTATGATGGCAGTATTGCTGTTCTGATTTTTACCAAATTGCACTTTTTCACAACTCTCTAAGTTACTGATATTTAATGTGGCTAACCTATGTGTCCAGCATCTCTTTTAGGCGCATAAAGCTATAAGGACCTGGACATAATTCAATAACCCGTTGTTTTCATTATTTTATCGAATATTAAAATTAGTATCAAATATTAATTAAATATATTAAGAAAGAAATTCGCGGTCGTAACCGTATTTTATAAAAATCATGAGATATCGTACACTACCTAACTTTTTCCTAAAATCAAAATAGCTAACCAAATATCTTGTTAGTATAATTTTGAGTTGCATTAAAATGCGATCACTTACCAAAATTAAACTGAAACCAAATTCGCATGCACGTTTTTTTTCATAGTTTTCATCTCATCTCAATATGCATCTAAGCAGTCAACATATCAAATACATCTGAACAACATGGAAAAATAGACGTTTGGTGCATATAATTATGATCGAATGTTGATAAAAAAATAGCTATGCAATTCAGGTAAGCAATTTGACAATCACCGGAAACAGTACAGACTTGTCATCACATAGGTACCTACATCTGTCTCACGTTTTTCTCTTCAATTATTTGACAGATGCGTCTTGGTCAACTTATTTACTTTTGAGCAGAGTCGGTCACCTTATTTACTTTTGAGTAGAAAAAGAAAATCACAGTTATAGAATTATGTCCAGGTAACGTTTTCCTCCTTTTCTTGGCCTATTTGTTTATTTCGTTCAAATACAGAGAGATGCCGTCTCTACTTATAACAGACAGAGGGCCTACTCCAAAGTTTGAAAATCGAAGTGCGTGTCGTACCGTCCCTCTCGCTCTAGTATTCGAACTTCGATTTTCGAATTTCGCAGTAGCCCTGCTGATATCATCTACAAAACATTGTCAATTTGTTTAGTGCTACCATTTTGCAATTAATGTTGCCAATATTGGCGCTTATATTGGCGCATTTCAAGATTAGTGGGTAATTAAAATAGAGGCATATTATGGTACCATCGACAAAAGACCCGCAAAGCGCAGCCAGCGGAGCCACTACGAAATTCGAAAATCGAACTTCGTGTCGTTCCGTCCCTCTGACGCTTATACTATTTAATACCCTGTATGTATTTAATAGCCCTGCAGACTTTAGTCTGAGAGCGTCCTCCCAGATATGCGGAAATCACGCTGTAGAATTAGCTGCTCTAACGACGAAGTAAATCACCCTGTAGTCGAGATTAGGTTTAAAATGCCCTTAAATCACACGATTTGTATGGGAGAAATTAATTTATGGTACGTCGATTTCTTAACAGTTAACTGTACAGGTGTACTAATTGACGTGCAACATACATATATGTAGATGTATAGATGGTATGAAATAGACATTTTGCGTTTCATAAATAACGGCGTTTGTGTTCAAAGAATATTGCATAATGGTGCAGTAAGTACTTAAGAGCGTTTATACCTGCTGAGCTGGCAACGTTGCATTTTTGTTAGTTTTCTCGATTATTCCATAAAAATTGAATGAAAATTAAAAATGTGGTCTGATAGAACTCTTCTTAATATATAAGTTAATGTGTCTACTCCAATTTTTTATTTTTTTTATTCGACCGGATGGCAAACGAGCAAGTGGGTCTCCTGATGGTAAAAGATCACCACCGCCCATAAACATCTGCAACACCAGGCGTATTGCAGATGCGTTGCCAACCTAGAGGCCTAAGATGGGATTATAAATAATAATAATTATTCGTGTCGTGATAGACTTTTATTTTCTTTAAAAACCGTTAATAAACATGTTTCGTTTTTAAAAAATTTAAAAGTCTGACGAATAATTATTGGAGCAGAGACATTAACTTATATATTAAGAAGAGTTCTATCAGACCAAATTTTTATTTTTCATTCAATTTTTATGGAATAATCGAGAAAAACTTACAAAAATGCAACGTTGCCAGCTCAGCAGAGGTATAAACGCTCTTAACATTTTTCTAATGCAACTGTCTGTTACTTAGTAATTGTTATATTGTCTGTGGTGTTACTACAATCTCCTAATACGCTTCGCAGAAATCTCGCCAAGTTATATCACGGTATAAAGGGCGTATTTAAAAAAAGCATCAGTTAATTATTCCCTCGTGTAGCAGATGGCATGTTCCATTTAAATAACAAAGAGTTGACCGCGGCCATGGCTAGCTCGGAAAAATGAAAGATTGACACCGAACCGAGGGCGCAGCTCTCGTACACCCTAAACTGACGTATATACGACCATATCGTCAACATATACGGCCTTTTTGAACGGAATTGAATTTAAATGGGATTCGGTGTAAGTGTTTAAAGAGTTGATTAGATTTGGAGGATTTTATTACGATTCAAAAAAGGTTGGTTGTTTTTTTTTTGGTGTTCGTGTCGGTTGTTTGCAACCTTCGATGTGTCTGGTTTCGTAATATCGAGGGATAACAAAATGTCAATCGAGGTATTGAGGTTTCAAATACCGGTAATTTCAATACTTATCTTTTGCCTAATCTTGGTAGGTATCGGTTTTTGCGATATCCTTTCCATTAGTATCGATACTATACCGGTTCAGAACCTGGTTACCGGTTTTAAAGTACCGCTACCAGATAACTGAACTGAAGATAACTAGAGATCGTTGGTGTTAGCGTTAGGTTCAATAAGAGCTCTTTTTATTGCACCTCTATGACCCTCAAGGAATATGGCTGTCAAATTTTAAGTCTCATGCTCCAGTGATTTACAGAGGGTTACTCTATTACAAATATAATGTATCGATTGTCTTTCGCACATCACAACTGTATTTTGACGACTTAATTGTAAACTCCACCTATCTTGTTCATCTAATTTCAAAACCTCTTTGACGTTCAACCACAGCTTTATTTATAATTCCCAAGTACTTATCAAGCGCAAAGCTTGCCGAAACTATCTAAAATTCACAATATCTGAAACAATACATTCGCTGTACATGTGCTTTTTAATAATACCGCGCCGCCGGCGTTTTTTGTGATGAATGAACAAGCCGTGCTGCATTGATTGACGGCTGCTACTGACGCCTTACATTGCAGTTTAGTTGTAAAAAGGCTCCATAAAGGTCGTGTAGCAGTGGTTAGTATAACCAATGGTGTAGCTGTAGCATTTACTAAATATCGTTTATTGTCTTTTGAACCAAAATACGTTTGTGAAGGTGGAATTATTGAAATTGTAGTTCACTGCAATAGCCATGTCAAGTGCTCGCTTAATTTGTTGTTTTATAGCTTAAATACAAATATAGCTTAAATATAAGGCCGCCTATTGCTTACCTTGATAAATCTCCATATAATATGTACCTATGTTTTCTGTACTGTTATATGTTGGTGTACAGTCAGCATCAAAAATAGCTGTAGGTACACTTTTGTACTTTGACCTTTTACAGCGACGTATTAAACGCCATGCAAGATTGTCAAAGTATCAATGCGACAGAGTAAAAAAGTGATCCGCTACTTTTGATGCTGACTGTAGAATAAAGAGTTATTGTATTGTAAGATTGTTTTTTGGAATCTTTTTGTATTTTTTGTTTCAATTCCAAATTTTTTTTTGTTACTTTTACGGTCGTCCCGTAAAACCCATATCGAAAATACATACTGAAATATAGATGCTTTTTTTATGCAAAATCCTAAATCTTAATTTGATTGCTTAATAACGACATCTCTTGTCCGGGTGAGCGGTTAGTTCCAATGGGGTGCTGAAAGTTTCTCGGTGAGGGCTACAGCATAGATGTCGCTAATGTCGCTGCTTAAGTGACTAAATAAGAAAAACAAACAAGCTGAGATATGTGGTGCATAGGAGAAATTCGCGTCTGTATCACCGTCCAGTGGTGGTGTAGTGGTATAGCACGTGGCACGAAATGCAGAGGACCTGGGTTCGGTTCCCAGCGCTGGTCTTATTTTTCTGGTTTTTCTATGCATCTATATTTCAGTTTGTATTTTCGTTATTGTATTGTACTCTACAATTAAACATGCGCTTTGTCATTGACTATCTCGATATATGTAGTTCTGTGGTTACCTCCGTAGACATAAAATACTGACGACTTAGACTGCCTCCAGTTTTAGAAAAGTTACTGGCGTTTATCCGCCTCTGTATTGTACTTGGAGAAAATATAACATAATCTCTGGAAAATAACTGAAATCCCGAGTAGTTTTAATTATTTAAAAATAAAAAAATCACTTCTCCTTTCCTCAGTGATAGTCACTGCTCCATTAATACTGTAGCGTATGGTATAAAACTTATAACACCCCTCTTTTTGCGTCGGGGGTTAAAAATGAGGCTTTTTACATAAATTAGGAATACCCTAATCAACACTTTCTAATCATCTTTTTCCAGAGGGTTACACGTTATATTCTCAGATCATAAAATTATTCTGAATTCGCTGCAGCAAACAAAAAAAAACATCAAAATCGCTAATCTTTGTAAAAAGGGCCGATCTTTGCACTTTGACATTTCGCTGTTTAATCACGTACTAGAGGCCACAGAGGGCGGTAGCGTCGCAGAGAGATCAGCGCTCTTGACACCGCTCTCGCCACTCGAGAGTCACTCTGGACGGATACCGCCGCTTGAGCACCATTGTCTGCGTGACTTTTTGACGTTATCGTAGATTCTGAGAGATAATCAAATATGGATTGGTGCCGTTTTTTGTGGGGAGTTGTGTAACATATTATGTTACGTATATGTAAAAATACAAATATGACAACTATGACACGCCAAAATTACATACCGTTAATTACCTGCTAAGTACTATTGATTGGTCATATTACGAGTATACTTCTTCAAGCTTAAAACTAAGGAGCAGTGGTTTCGCTGAGTGTCAATTCATTCATTCATTTGGTTTCAATTAAGTATTTTTTTTTTTTGATTGTATATTTTTCTTCTTTTTTTTTATTCGACTGGGTGGCAAACGAGCATGTGAGTCTCCTGATGGTAAGAGATCACCACCGCCCATAAACATCTGCAACACATTGTTGTGTTGTGTTTATTATTATCTCACACACCGAAGAAACAAAAAAAAAACAAAAAAACAACATCATTCATTTCACTAATGACTGACACTAAACGCTCTAGCTTAATACAACAAAGTTGCTTCGTGTTGGTCCTAACACGTCTCTAGAATCGACCAGTTTTAAAAATCGCGAAACTTAATGCAAATAACTGCTTAATACAAGCTGTATAAAGGTCCTCTATAGAGCTATACGAATGCAGACTGTACCTACAGGCTTAGCACATGAGACATTTATTTACGCCGACTATACACGGGACGGGACGGCCGCTGTCCGAGTTCGAAACTAATGCTTCCGCTAGGGTTGTCATTGCCATTTTAAAAAAAAAGTTGACATTGACAGCTACAATGACAGGTGTTAAACGCGTATCAGTCTACAAAGTTGTAGCAGTTAGTTGGATTAATGTGATTTTATTGGATTAAACTGCCTGAAAAGGACAATAGTAGGAGGTAGGTACAGTTTATATCGAAGTGGAGGAAGATGGGTTCCACATGAAAACATATATATGTTAGGTACATAGATGTAGCTGTTGCACTCGTGTGTTAGCGGCGGAACAAATTTAAAAGTGAAGTTAATAGTAGAGACGATAATTCATCATGAAGGTACTAACTACAATACAGCAAGAAGCTTAATGTCGTTCGAGACTTGTCGCGTTTCTTATTTTTTCTGAATATTCAAATGAGAAAGAAAAAGAAAACCAATCTTTTGTTTCAAGTTCTGGACATTAGCGAACTAGTTTAAGTGTAAACATCAAATTAAACTTATCTTCATAGAAATGATTGGTTCCCTTTCGCTGGTTCATCATATCGGTGTTCCAAAACAGTATGCCTTTGAAAAATAACTAAAAAAAGTTCGCCTGTCACCCCTATATCTTGATGGGGTGAAATAAAGCCCGCCTACACGACGAATGGAGTGAAAAAATTCCAGTTCAAAAAGCCACGACTACACAACCGTTGGCAAAAAGTTGCATTGTCTGTGGCGCGTGTGGGGATGTTACCGGCCAGCGTTTTGTCTTCGTCTAGAGTCTAGGTTGACTATGGTATGTGGAAGTTAGACAGTGTATGAAGTTGTTAACTCGTAGTTCTGCTAGTCTTAGTGGCCAGTATTATTTTTGTGTTGTAAAAAGCAATCACTACTGGTACACACACACACACACACACACACACACACACACACACACACACACACACACACACACACACACACACACACACACACACACACACACACACACACACACACACACACACACACACATTGAAGTTGAAGTTTTTTGTGAAAGCCTTGTTTTAATCCCAGAAAACATAATCCACTGCCACCTTATTGCGTAAACGAACATAACATGCAAATAAAGATCAAAATTCCAAATTATTCCCATCGCCACCGCAGTCCGTAAACCCACAAAACCATACAGTATTAATTTAATAACACGGCAATCGCCTTTTGTTCTGGTTGTAAAACGATATAACACTGATATTTATCAATAGCCATCAAAACGGGGACTGAGCTTTTTGTAAAAGCCCCAGGGACCCGAAGCTCAAAGCTTTTGACGCGTGTCGAAACACGACACTGGCTGGCTTGAACCCTCATTACCGCTGCCTACTTAATTAAATAATAAAAAAATTGAAACGTCAAAAACGCATCGCTTTTTTTTCATCAAATCAGCGTTCGATTTTTGAATTAATAAAACGCCAAGCGTAACTAACCGTGATGGCGAGCATGCGGGCGCCTTCGGCATTTTTTGTTTTGATTAAATATAATTGTGTTTTATGGTTTCTTTTTTCGTATAGCAAAAATACATTAATAGTAATTAATAGTTAATCCTTCATTACATTATTTTTTTCTATGTACTGTACACGCAAACCAATTTCCAAACTATTGATTTACTGTTCTAACTATTCTCTGGCATTATAAATTCACGAAATGACGTACGCCACGTACCACAGACAAAAAGTCTACATCATAATCCACAGATATCCCATATCATTGCCCAAAAGACGTCAAAAACAAAAAGCCTGTAATAGAATTGCAACACCGTGAAAAAAGAGAATGGCGGCGACGAGGGGTGTCGGCGCGAGTCAGCACTTCTGCGGAATAAGCTCAAACGTTGAAAACCCAATTTGATGGCTCGATTAACACGCCCTGTTCTATATGGGATTGATTTTGGGTATAAATGAAGGTCATCTGCAGGGCGCTTTAAGTCTATTACAGACTGATTTTGGGCTAGTGTTTAACTATAAAAGTCGTGATGCGTGATCTGTCGTGAAAGTAGCGGGCAACCGGTGGACGCAAGTGGCGAGTTGTCGTTCATTGTGGCGTTCTAAGGGGGAGGCCGTTGTTCAGTCGTGGACGTCTAGCTGAAGATGATTATGGGTGATCTGACGAGTCATTGCAAGTATAACTAGGTTTTGTTATAAAGGTATCCCCAAATTAATCCGAAATAATTCAGCGGGTAGTTGAATTACTCTGATTCAACACTCTTAGGCGGGATTTACACACTCGTACGCGAGTGTAAATGCGGCATTATAAAGTTTTTTTTATTACAATTATTGATTCAAAATTTAATCCCGGCTCTGACGCGGTTTACTCTACGTCGATCAATGTATGGAAATGTTTGTAAATCACGATAAAAAAATCTTAAAAATATCTACAGGTGTCTATTTAGTCAAATATTTCGAATGAATTTGGGACACTTTGCATAGGTACTTACTAATATCAATTTAGGTAGTTAACGGACCACTTAAAAACACTAACCACGCAGCCGTTTTTATTTGTTAAAAACCGCAAAACCCTTCATCCGTCTACTGACCAACGTAAAAGTAAACCTATAGGTATGGAACTTTGAAAATATCTTCCGCATGCAATGTTATATGTAAGTTCTAACTCAAGCTGAACATGCGCGTGTCTGAAACACAATGAATCCATAACAGGGCAGCCAACCGTGAACGGTTACTCATTTTCATTTAGCCAACGTTTTAGACCTATAGATGCCTTTGCTGCTAAGAATTCGAGGCCTAATGTACCAAATCCCAGATTTTTTTATAAACATCTTGAATTTAACTATGAAAGTCTTTTAACATATAATATTGTTTTGAGAATTTTATCAAATATTGTGTATCTATCCGTTGGCATCAATCAGAACTATTAGCATTATTATTTAATTCATGTGACCTGCTGTCTTACGCCACTGATGTACTTTCCACCAATACAAATACGGCAATCGATTTTCAAATTTACTTTTTCTTAAATTTAAGTTCACCCGTGTTCAGCCAGAATTATTTCAAATCAATGTGAACATAGCCAGTGCTGCCAAAGTAGCGGCGCCCATATAGATCGTTACCAACCTTAAGCGAGCAAACGACTTGTAATGCTCCCAAGTCCCATATAGCTCTTGTAAGTCGTGCGCTCAGGACCATTGTACTCCATTCAGCTAGTTAATTGTTTTAATTCGCTGGTATTTAAAGCATTGGGACTCTAGACGTTTTAAAATAAGGTTCCGTTTAGTTTTAGGTTTGCTGGGTATTTTAATTACACCCACGTTCTTGCTAATGGTGGCTTCGATGCGCGGATCACGATTTTTATACCGATGTACAGTTGGGTGCTGATGCGGTTACGATAGGTTTTAGATTGTGGTAATTAGTCGAGTAATTTATTAAGTTGATCGAGAGAAACTTATTGTACAATTACCTACTTGAGATAGTGTCCTAAAGTTAGAAAGGTCCAATTTTATAATAGAAGTCGCGATTAATTTGGCATTAGCCTTTTTTTTATTTTTCACGAGGGTGAAGCCGCCGATGCAAGCTAGTTTTAGCATCTAGGACTGGCAACTGCACAGTAGCGCACTTTTTATTAACACGTAATTTTTATAAGTAGTATTTTATAAGTATGTATATATATATATATATATATATATATAAGTTTGGTTAATAAGTACAATCGAGTGCAAAAATTATGTATTTATTCGAACCACTCAAAAATACGTTACTGGTTTTATTATTTCGGATTAAGAGTTTGCAATGCATATTCTTGAAGCGTTGGATAAGTTCATATTTTTAAACTCTACTCACGTGCATAAATTAAACTCTTTTTGACTTTAAAGCTTGCAAGTTGCACCACACAACTCACAACAGACGCTTGGAAATCAATAAAACATTTTTGCCCCCGACCGTCCGCCCTCATTTGGTTAATTCGCCAGATATCCTCAATTAACCACAGGTAGAAGTTTGCGGAATCACGACGACAACTTTTAAACGCATTTTAATGAGCTCGTTCTGTTCGAAATTTGGATTTTAATTATGGCATTTCGGAAGTTGTTTTTTGTTTGACAACGGAGTATTAGTGGCCAGTTTGAAATTTAGATAGAAAGCGTTTATGGAGATTGTTATAATTTTGAACATTAGAGTACGTTTTTTTGAGAGGTCACCTTCTATTTCTGCCTGTTTATTGTAATCAAATCACTTAGGTATGTGACTCATGCAGCTTAAACTTAAAAAAAGCCCGTTTTAGTAATAAGCGTATGCAGTGCATAAAGTGTTTTATTATTTATAGACACTTTTGTCTTTACCACATTTACGTAAATTGAGTATATCGATTGATATGCTGGCCATTGCTCGCCCCAGTATCAAGCTATGAGTTCCAGATATAACTACAACAGTCGTATTTTGAAAATACATTAAAATTAACAATATAGTTTAACCTTTTTTTACCAAAAAAAATTTAATCAAAATATATCAACGCAGCGGCAAACCGCAATGACCCTACGAACCGCCGAACCCTACAAGGGTGCCGCAGGGGTCGCTCCCCGCAATCTCCAACTACTCTAACAAGCGACTTTTGGCTTGACATGCGACAGCCGGGGTGTTATCTCGGGATAAGTTCGATGATAGTGAGATGTGACTAACAAAAATGTTTAACCTAATCAGTCGTATAGTTTTACTACCTCTACAGTCATAATACCTGGATTATTTGTGCGATTAAGATTTTTTTCCATATAACATTCAATAGAATATTTTTTTGTTAAATGTCAGATGACATAGTTATTAATATTTGAAAATAGTAAGCACAGCGCTAGCTATTTTGATGTAAAATTCTACGTTAAAATTTGAATATTACAGTACTTACATTTTAATGTTCATTTTATGTTTTGTATTAATTGTTACTAATAATACACATCAATCCAATTTTTTCTCTAAGATTCAAAAGCAAAATTCCCCAAAGCCGTTTTTACCATTTATCTTCAAATGCGTCCCTATCCGACCTCTCGCGTGGACTTTTTTTTTAAATTCATCCCCCAGGCTTAGATAATCATATCAGCACACGTCACTTGAGCCGACACCCTTTGACCACTAATCAATGGTTTCGAAAAAACCATTACTAAAAAGTTTGTACTGTGACATGACGTTTCTACCGATTTAGGAATTTTAGGCCATAATACAACGGATGTCGGAACGTCTAAAAACGTAACCTACTATTTTATAAGTAGATACTTTCTGGTAACCAGCGAGTGTCCAAGCTATAAAAATTAAAAAGAAAAAATTTAAGCGTAAAATACAGTCGCCATTGCGTTTTATAACGGAACTGTACTATGATTTTCCCCACTAGAGTTTTAATTTAATAAAGAAAGTACCACATGCTCGAAGGGGAGCATTGTAACGTATAACCAAAACAAAAATGCTGTAATGATTGCTCGACGCGTGCCAAAATGTCAGTGTTGAGATGAAAATTATACCCTTTTACTTCTGCTTATTTGGTGGGAAGGTATTATTATTTAAAACGTCACCTATTATTCAAGAGGTGATTAATATACACCCCTGAGATTTTATTTTGTTTATGTTATCGATTGAACTTGCAGTTCTTATATACTACGCTGTACGCTAATACTAGTAAACTTTAACCGTGAAACCCTAGCGCAAGTTTTTTCGTAACAAACGTTGCGAAAGCCTTGCCGTGTCTGTCAAATATTGTAAAAACAGCTTGTTGCCGTTATGTGCCGCTAGTGGCGCTGCCTTTTTGCCAATAGTAATAAAATAAGTGATATCGTGAATATTCAAACAATGAAATGTAACTTAATTATGGAGACAGGGCCCTCTTTTTAAATTAGTTATAAATTCCATATTTTTTTTAATTGTTTATGTATATACGCGGCATATATTAAACCTTTTTGTAAAAAATCCATTTAAAAAAATTACAGTAATATCTAATTCAACAAACAAAAGTGACGCGTCAAACCATCGTAACGTATAACCAAAACAAAAACGGCACAACTTATTGTTGGACGCGTTAAAAATTGACAGCGTTGAGATGAAAATTACACCCTTTTACCGCTGATTATTAAGCAAAAAGGTGTCATTACCTCACCGGTTATTATTTGGTAGGATTAACTTATAAATCCTGAGTAATTATAGGTCACAAAATACAGATGTCGCTACTGGCGCTACTATTTTTTATTTTGTTTTTTGACATTGAAAGTGATGACCTACGGCCTTTTTCACATATACGTACTCATAATCTTTATTTTGTGCAACAAGGACTCCAAAATAAGTCGAATAAAGCATACCAGCTGTATTAAAAACCTCGCCGGCGCCATATCTCTTCTCGTTCCACTGCTCTTAAAATGAAAACTTGGATCGCAGAGTCAAAAGCAAACAGAATACTTCCATCTGATACGAAGGGTGCTATTCTCAAGATCGAATCGCGGTGACAAACACCGGGGTCCTATTGTGGGTGCTAAATTTGTTTCGCTATTTCCGATCTCCTTAACGATAATTTCGATGTAAAGACTGCCTGCATTGTGTGTATTGTAGTGATGTAAATTATAGGTTAGGTTGGCGGCCATTTTGTGGGTTAAATCCAAACAAGATGATACCTATAGCCAACTGATATAGGAAATAAGTTATTTGTTTGTATCTAAGACTATTGGTATTATTGTTAGAAGGACATACAGTTTAGGCATTTTATTTAGTATTTTTAAAAACAAAAACGAATAGAATAAGTGCAATAATATGTTCTGTATTTAACACTTAAGATTTGGCAATTGGAATCCGAAGCCAAATAGTTTTTTAATACTTACCGTCCTGGTATTTTGTTTTTGTATTTAACGTATTTTTTGAACCTAAGAAAACTGATGGTCTTGCATGTATGATATCTAATATGCTGAACATCATAGCACATTTCTTTCTGCTTCATATTTTAAAAAATAAATTCTATAATGTATAATAAAATTCGATTATGTTTACAAACACAAACTTAAATTTACCGACGCCAGAACTCCAAACTATGTTTACCACAAACAAACCCAATTCAAAAGCTTACTACTAGCGCCACCACAAACTGCACTCGTAAGTTTGTTGGATCATCTTTGTTCGCTATTGTATACAAGATCATCCAAATATTTGCAAAGTAAACATCTGTCATAGTACCAACACAACCAATATTGGTATCTAAAGTTTGTACCGTAGAGTCTCGTGTCTGCAGTGGTATAATCTGTGCCGCCTCCGGTTTATTTAAGGCAACGCCTTTGACGCATTGTTGGGATTTATTCGGTTGATCGACTTACCACCAATACAATGTCTTGAGCATGCCGATATATCGTATGTTTGAACAGCATTTAAACTAGCATCAACAGTTAAATCCTTTAAATCTAAGTAATGTACCTAATCTTACTAATATTATAAACTTTCGCTATCCTACGGGAACTGTGCATTTTTTTATAAGGCATCGTTTGCTAAAATTATATTTATCGATTCGGTTGAATAGTTTATAGTCAAATCCCCCCTTATATAACCGTGTCGGACACCCCCAAAATAGGGTTCCGTAGTCATTACGAAAAAATCAAATAATATTTTTCAAATCTTCCAAGTTTAGGTATATTTTATACCTTAGGCTATTTAAAACTACTAATAATTCTAAATCAAACTTAGCCGTTATAGTTTTCCTAGAAAGTTTGATATACTTACTACCATTCTGAATTTTTCCACCCACCGGTTTAGAATAATCGCGTGGGAATATCGGGATAAAAAGTAGTTTATGTGTTAATCCAGGGTATATATATTACCTGTATGCCAAATTTCATGGAAATCCGTTCAGTAGTTTTTGCGTGAAAGAGTAACGAACATACATCCAAACTAACATCCATACAAACTTTCGCGTTTATAATATTAGTAGGATATATTTTAGTAAAACATTAACTCCAAGACATTGAATCCATATAAACCGGCCCGCATATAGTTTAATAAGCGATAATTATATATTTCTATAAAAGATAGAGCGTGAACGATGACGAATAAACGAATGCGGGTTTCGATTTAACTCGCTCGATTATCACCCTTTACTTTAATGGAGTATAAATACTTAAATAATAGTTAAATAGAACGTAAAGTATCGAGCCCAAAATCAATTGGGCAACGCTTAAAGTTAACTTAGCTGATAGATTGATTTAGGTACCTTACTGCTCTGCAACCATACAAATATGAAAACTTCGCCTGTGCGAAACATACAAGCAAAAGTAACTTAAACAACTTAGAAAAGAAATAGAAACTAAAACAATGATTTTTAGAATTATTGTCGGTTTGTCTGTGTGCTTGTTCGCGCTAAACTCAGAAACAGCTTAACGTTTCTACGGTTACGTGGGTACGATGCGGTTTTGATTATTATGTTGTTGTTTCTATGGATTAACATTTACCCTCTGTTTCACTATCCATTGATAAAATTTATCTAACGGTAAATGTGATGCCGTCTCTGTTTGTATTGTTCGAATAGACGGAGACGTCAATTAAAATTAATCAATGGGTGGTGAAACCGCCCCTGATTGTTTATTTCACTCAGAAAAAAAGAAACATCCCCGACATGGTCATTTCGAAGTTTAATATTGCAAAAACGGCTGAATACATTTTTATCGAACATAACTAAATAAGAACCAACGCAAGAGGTAACGGTTTCACATAAAAACCGCGTCGAAATCGGTCCATCCGTTTGATAGCTACGATGCCACAGACAGATATTGGCGGCAAACTTATAACACCCCTCTTTGGGGGTTAAAAGCTTCCTCGCTTTGCATCGTCAAATCAAACTAGTGTTTTACCAAACTGAGGATCGTGGGTTCAAAACCTGACCCGCACCTCTGAGTTGAAATTTACCACATGATATGTGAAGTTCCCAATCCGCACTGGGCCTGTGTGGGCGCTACGGCCCAAGCTCTCTTTCTGCGATTGCTTATAAATAAAACGTTTAAATATCACGGGACAAATTGACACCAATTGACCTAGTCCCAAACTAAGCAAGGCTTGTACTATGGATACTATATACTAGGCAACGGATAAATATACATATACTTAAATACATATTAAACGTCCAAGATCCGAGAGCAAACACTCGTATTATTCATACAAATATCTGCCCCGGCCGGGGATCGAACCCGGTACCTCAAGCTTCGTAGTCAGGTTCTCTAACCACTTGGCCATCCGGTCGTCATATCGATCGCCAAATTGTTATTATCATCGACATTCTAGTGACGTCATTCAATGTTGTATTACGGCCGCCGTGTGACGGCACGTATCCTAGAAAACCCCACTTAAGGGATTTTCCGAGATTCCCACGGAAAAGCTAACAAACTTTGTCCCACGGGAGTAAATAAGCGGGATAAAGCTCATCACCATCATATCAGCCTTAGTACGTCCACTGTTGGACATAAACCTCCCCCATAGACCTCCAGTTGCTTCTTTAGGAAGCGGCCTGCAACCACCTTATAATCGTTTAGCTTTGGGATAATTCCAAAGTAAATTAATTGCCCAAATGCCCCGCGATTCAACAAGGGCAAATATCTAAGTAACCCTCACCTCCTTGAATCAAAAGTTGTACGCACTGGTCTTACAGACCAAAGGCTAGTCCGATACCAATTAACCCGGCGTCTGCGCAGCAATGTAATAACTCTGATTAGAACGACCCTGGTGAACGAACGGGAATTGATATGAATGAATGGAGTGAATGAATGGAAGACATTGCGGTGACAAGTGTTTTGTTGAGGAATTTAATAAAAGGGTGGAAAGATGGTCATTTAGGAGTTTGGGAAACATTGCACCACCAATTGTAACATTCATATGACACATAAGAGATTAGAAAATAGATCTAAGTAAATCCTAGCCTATCCTTGCTCAACCTAGTCCGTTCTCGAGAAAAGTAAATCTACAAATGATAAACCTTCATTAACTGCTATTAAATAGTTTTTATCTTACGGAACTCAGTGTTATCTTTTTAATGTTTTGTTTCTATATCTTTTCCGCTATTTTGTTTGCTCTTATACATATCAACAGTTTTAATGTAAAAAAAATATATAAGATCAATTTTTTGGTCCCCAAGATACAGGTTAGCCTAGTTTGGGGTCCGCTAGACAGTACATTCTTTTGTTTTCAATTTAATGTTTCACTAAATATATTTTTTTAGTCATCTCAGCATTCTGATGTTGTGAATCCCAAATATGAAACTGTAAACGATTTTTAAATATATTCATTTGTTTCGTTCCAATCATGCCAATTACACTAAGTTAATTTACAAAAACGTTCAATAAATAATTAAAAACTAGAGAATCTATTGAAAGACGATGGTTTTTCAAGTCATCAATATCGTGGGTGGTAAGATCAGGCCCTACCATGAAGTGCAAAACTCGAACTTCGTATGTTGCCGTCTCACTGACGATACGAACTTCGATTTGCGAGTTTCGTAGTAGCCCCTCAGGTCAAACGCCTGAATCTTCTCAAACTTTATGAATCCCATTAGATACCAACTGACGATGCACATCGATGTACCCCAAACCAGGAATGAATCAGTTTCCTCAGCCCAAACATTTAGTGGCTTAAATAGTATTGATGGCGGGGTCAAGTAATATGACCCGGTAAATCAGTGTCCCATCAGCAATAACGAAGCCAGAAGCTTGGCGCCAATTCTGTGATCATCACTGAATTACTTGTTAATTTGGGAAGAATTCAAACAATGGTTTGTGAATTGCGTCGCAGAAACGAGAAGTTTTAACAACAGTGACTCTCTGCTCGTCAAATTATGGGTTACGCGAAAGTTTTAGAAGCAAAAAAAGCGAAGGGCCTTCTTACCATTCCCCATCATCATCTTCAGCATTACAGGGTCAAGCCACTTCTCTGTGAATAGTTTAGCTCGGAGTTTATCAAATTATTTTATTTGCATTTTTTTAGTACCAAACCCATGATCATGCTGGCTTAAAGCTATTCTTCGTGACGTCTTTGAAAGTCAACAAATGTTTATCTAGTTTAATTTTAATGTTATTAAAAACGTCACTTTTAAATTACTAGCCTGAGCTCGAGGCTTCTCTTCCATTGCATAATTCCCTATCCCGTGAACATTTTCCAAAACTTAGTGCTTACCTACGTGTAATTTCGGATGTGCCTTCATATTATCAGTTTTTATCATTGTTTTGTTATAGATTAAAAGGACTATATTCTACCATACAATTTCATTACATTACAATCTTTTATCTGACTTCATTGAATGCAATGTACCTACTTCCGATTAATACTCACTTCTTTTTGATTCCTCCTACTCTGCGTCCGGTGGATGCAGTTACTCTTTTTACTCCAGTTACATTTTAACTTTGTCTTGCCCAACATTTCCATACATCTCGAGAGTCGCCGGGTGCCCATCAATTGCTGGCAGCTGTGACCGTTTAAAAGCATCGCCCGAACAATTAGTACAAGTGATCACAATTGCTGCTTGCGTCATGCTGAGACGTAAGGCGTGGACACACGAATTAGAATTAATAGATTCACGGGGAAAAACTGGGTTAAATTCATTAGAGGCGTTGCACATCTGTCCTAACTTTATTTGAGAAAAGTCGCTACTCATCTTAATCCCTAAAGCTTCGGAAGGTGCGAGAGATGTCGTGGGAGTTTGTACACTACGCGGCGCGGGCGCATAGCTGAGGATTCATAAGTGATCGATCATTGACAGCAATTAACAGCAACTTGCACAATATTTCTCGCTGTTGTGTTCCAATTCCAAGGTGGCAATATAACTTGCTTTAAATTGCCGCTTAGGTAAGGTAGTCAGTAGTACCTTAGAAAAATACCAAATTGTGATTCTCTCTATGTATATTAACGGGAAATTACTTCTAAATTGCACCTCTAAGATCCTCGAGGAATATGCCTGGCAAATTTCAAAGCTTTAGTTTTTTATACGTATAATGAAACTTATTTGTTCTTGATGGTATGAGTACATAAAACATAATATTCAACGCGAACAAATGTCACCAACATAAAGTATCTTTCCACATAAACCATAATAACATACAGGAACATCTACGAAATAACCATCGCCAGATTTAACATAAACATGAGTTACCCATTTTCCCACAAGCTTCGTCAAATTACCATGTTTAAACTATTTGCTTTTCAATACTACAAATACTATTACCTAATTCTATTACCATAAAGAAATATTCATTTCTAATAACTGAACTGAAATTGGGTAAATCCCTCGTGAAATACCTAGCGTTTGATTGGTTAATTTTTAATTACCATGTAATCGTCACTATGGCTTGAACTAGTAATTACGTTGGTCACTGTCAACGCTGTGTATAATGAATAAATTACCCTCTTCATTTGGTTGAGTTACGTTTTAATTTTCAAATTAACCGTTCATAGAGCATTTGGATTTTCTGTTTATTTCACTGACAAAATGCCTTTACATTCTTGTGCTACACAATTTCATTTAGTTTGAAAGCTTTATTTACTTCTCTAGTTTTACCGAACGAAACGACTGCTCAATTTTAGAACAATACAAATATATCCATACTAATATGAAAGTGTGTGTGTGTTTGTATGTTTGTCCGTCTTTCAAGTCGAAACGGAGATAGCTCATGGGCCAGAGAGTGACATATGCTACTTTTTATCCCGGAAAAATGCACAGTTCCCGAGAGAACAGCGCGCGCTTAACGAATCCCACGCGGACGAAGCCGCGGGCAAAACCAGTTAGATCATATTTACTACGGGATATAGATGATCTATTATTTTGGAAGCTCATTGAAGATAATAAAGAAATATCATGGGACACGACACCAATTGACGTAGTTCCAAAGTAACCAAAGCTAGTGTTATGGGTACCTAATAGGCAACGAATAAACATGCAAAGAAAAGATAAAGATAAAAAAGATAGTTACGGTCTACATGATTGACAATATTTGCTAAACGCAAATGTATTCTCAGCAAGTAATTCTAGACTTGGAAACTCTTGGACACGTCCTTGTAATAAAGTTGACACAAACCATCTCGAAATATGATTCAGTTCGGACCATGATCATAGCACATCACAATCTAATTACATTCCATAACGCTAATTATATCTGCCTTCGCTCCAGACATCTGGTAAATGACCCTTTTGTTTACCGCATCATTTCTCCGCACAATAAAAGTATATTAATGTGTAGCAGTACCGCAAATGTAGCAAGGGTTCCTAATCGCATTAGAGACGTTCACGGGCAATAATCTTCGTTTTTATACCAAGGGTTGGAAGGATTACATTTGTCTTCAAGATTTGGCAGCTTAAAGTATCCTTATCGGCATTTGTAGTCACACCGACAATGAAAACTCATTTAGAAATAAATTTTAGAATTCTGGATCTGCATTTTTTTAGACTTCACGCAGATGCTTTTCAATAATTGAGAAAGTCAGAATAATTGTGATTTCGGTGGATTGTGGTGGAACTTAAATAAAAATTTTGGAACAAGTACTATACTATGTTTTGTTATGTTATTTAAGATATGTATCAATTTTAGACGTAATTTTTACGCGTACTATATACTTAAACACGTTTTAAATGCTTTTAGATTCAATATAATTAAATAAGTCCTATACTTAACATCAAAGAGTCAGTAAGGTGTATGTACATTTCCAAAATACAATTACCCGATAAAAGCTATAACCTTTTCTACACCATTGAATCCGGTTGTTGTTTGCGAAACGACGTTCCAAATACATTTAGGGGGAAATAAAATAAAACAAATGGCCCTCTTAAATTTAAAACACCGTAATCTCTTTATAACGTCTCCTTCTCTTTCACAGATGCCTGCGGACTCTCCGACGTGCCGCACATAGAGAGTTTACAAGAGAAATCCCAGTGTGCCCTTGAAGAATACTGCAGAAGTCAATACCCGAACCAGCCCACGCGATTCGGGAAGCTTCTACTACGGCTACCTTCACTTCGAACTGTGAGCTCACAAGTCATAGAACAGCTCTTTTTCGTAAGGCTAGTGGGTAAGACACCCATAGAGACCTTGATAAGGGACATGCTGTTGTCAGGGAGTTCGTTCTCATGGCCGTATATGGCGACTATGTGACACACGATGTGGCGCCAGCTGGCGGCCGCCTGATCCTCGCCGTACGGCTTCCCGCCGTACCTGCCCAGCCAACGCTTCGACCCGTTCCAAAGATACCAGCGCGAAGTCCCACAAGAAGACGCCGTGACGTCTTCCAGCGAGTTCCATGACAGTACAGAAGCTCCTACCGAGGAGTACTTTGAGTCGAGAACGAGCAGAGAAAGCGAGAGAGCCGACCCGTGCCCTACCTTCGACCCCATATCAGCGTTCTACGCTCCTAAAACGACCGAGAGCCAGGACTTCGGAGCGCCCGCGCCAGTTGAAACACAGAAGAATGCTCAAAAGACTTCCATGATGATCGACAACTTACTTAACATTCGCCCCGAGCCGTGCGACATGAAATGAACATTAAGTGGCACTTGTGTCTGTTAGTTCAAGTTTTTTTTGTTCCTCTGTAAAAATATTTAGGCTACTTATATTTAATTATGTAAATAAAATGTTTTATTGTAAATGTATAGTTACGATAAGGTGCGAAAGGCATAACAGTTTTCTACGATGTTTGTGATAGGTCTTCGAGGATATTGTCCTTAGTTTATTATCCATTGGTGCGATGAATGCTATTTGGAATCACAGACATATTGACGCGGCAGTGGATAGGGTTTATATTATTTATGTTTTCATTATAAAGCCAATGAGGTTTTTTACAACAGATTTGTATGATAAGCGCAATAAGAAATTACATCGGTCGTGCAATGTTGATGTGTAGTAATAGTGTAGATACGTAGACGACATAGTAATTTTTTGGATACATTTTATTTCACCGTGGTGCTCTCTGATATTTATTAACAGAAAAAAATATAATAGGGGATTTGTGTAGCTCTACCGAGATGTCTTGGTACTTGGAAAGATAGAAATGTTTATTTATTTAAATTGAAAAATGTTTTCTGTATGTTTAACATGTTTCAAACATGGAATTTGGCCCGCTTATGGATGTTACATGACTTTTAAGAGGGCTAAATACCTTGACTCCGAATATGTTAAAAAATCAAAGTCACACGTTTAATACGACGAATTAGCAATAAATTTAAATGTCTTTTCGAAACACACAATTTAAAAAGATTTTCAATTTCGGTATGATGTTTAAAACTGTATGTAAATACGACCTTGGTACTTGTCTACTTAATAATTCCGTGAAAGCATTTATTGTATCGTTCCTTAACTTTTGTAGAAGTTTTTTTACGTTTTTTTATATTTAAAAAGTAGCTTTCATAGAAAGAATTATTTACTTATATTAAGGATACTGCAGTTTATGTTCGTGTGTTTGTTTTAAAAGATTTCTTAGTGAGAAATAAATTATATACATATATTATATTCAGTACGTAAATATCAATCAGTACTTTCGTATCCATAAAGTCTATTTTATCTTGGTTTGTCTTGGTGATACCGAACTTAGAGTTACAAGAAACGAAACGAAACTAATGTGTTTTAACTGAAATTGATTTGTAATAAGATATGAATGAGGAAATAAGAATCGTTGAAAAGGGTTCCTGAGAATATAAAAACCAAATTTTTGTTTTCTATATTTATTCTTTAAATGTACAATTTATTCTTCTTTGTGGATATATCCGGACCAGAGCAAGCCAGTTATAGATTCATCATGTCAGCCGAAAGACGTCCACTGCTGGACATAGGCCTCCCTCAAATATAGATTAAACAAATATAATTAAAAAGCCCAGTGACTTATTATAAAAATGCCACTATTAAAATTATTTGAGCAACGGTATTTTCCGTTTTTTGTCTTTGGAAAGGGTTTTTTTTTTTTAATTTTTACAAATGAAGTTTTTTTTGGCGTGAAAAATAAAAACTGCCTTTTAAAGATAAGAATATACTTGAGACGATAAATAAAATCTACTCTTTACTTAAAACGGTTTTAAACTATTCAAATTATCTTTTTATAGTACAAATCTATACCTCGAAGTTCGTACGTGACACTTGGTAGAATCCTATCGCAGGGAGTTTGATGTCATTATCAAGATTTTTGATAATTGCGGTAAATGCTAACTGCAACAGTGTCACTTGCGAACTTGTCAAAGTATAATCGCTGGCTATCTTACGCAAAGTCCTATGATATTATACGTAATCGAATCAATCTTTCGGAACACAAAAAAACGGTAAATAATCTAAAATGAAGTTTGTAGATTTCTACTTGGTCAAGTTGATCTTACCGAGAGATGGATCAGTATATTCATGGAAAAGAAGTTCTGCATTCTATCTCACTTTATCATGTGACTCTGTCTTGCTTGGATAAATCAACTAACCAGATCGAATTAAAAATGTTAATGCGACAACGTTCCATAGTAACTCGGCTAATTCATAATGAACAATAATGATTTGTCGCTGAAACTAACAATCAAAGGGAAATTAACCAATTGAGTTGAAAGATATATTTTAACTTTCAAAATATTATTGTTTAAAAAAAAATTAAACTGGATGTGGAACTGTTGCATTATGATGCAATAGTTTATCATTTAGTTATTAGCCAATTGCAAGCAAGACCGTAAAGCCGAGTTTAGACTTGCAAGAAAAATCTTGCAAGTTGCATTACATTCTTTAAAAACGAAAAAATGTTTATTAACGGTTTTTAAAGAAAATAAAAGTCTATATCGCGCATAACTATTGGTGTAGACACATTACCTTATATATAAGGAACAGTTCTATCAGACCACATTTTTAATTTTCATTCATTTTTTATGGAATAATGGAGAAAAACTAAAAAAATGCAACGTTGCCAGCTCAGCAGGTATAAACGCTCTTAAGTTGACAAAAGAAACAATACTGTACGATTTTTTTTAAATCTTACAGATGGACTAATTAGTTTCATATTTTTAAGAACCTAGCTTATTACTATAGGTAGTTCCACCGGAGTTGAGGTCACGCACATAAGAACATGTCGTGTAATGGCAGCAGGATTTTGACATTTACTTATTCATTTAATTCATTTTCCTTTTGTGCAATCAGTTCTTTTTGTAGCTGTGTGTAATCATTCACTTCAACTGTGGTGGAACTACCTATACTTTCCGGGCTGACCGTGCTCTGTAAGGTGTACTGCAAAGTAGAGTAACCGAACTAGTACTCCAATTAAATTAAAATGTCTCTGACATTGTCACCTGCCAAATCTGTAATAACATGTAAAGAAAAGCAATTTAGGTATTTATTCGCAATAATTTGTACAGTGACGGTGTAATATAGATCGGTGTGTGAGACTGTATGATATGAAGTTATGTTGAGGAATAAAAATGTCTCTGGATTTCGATATGTTTGTTTTATTGAACACAAATCAAAGAAAAATTGGATAAACTCTACAGACATGCCACTTTTTAGGGTTCCGGAGCCAAAATGGCAAAAACGGAACCCTTATAGTTTCGCCATGTCTGTCTGTCTGTCCGTCCGCGGCTTTGCTCAAGGACTATCAGTACTAGTAATTTTGAACAAATATATATTATATTGCTTTATTGTCGACCGGATGGCTAAGTGGTTAGAGAACCTGACTACGAAGCTTGAGGTCCTGGGTTCGAATCCCGGCCGGGGCAGATATTTGTGTGAATAACACGAATGTTTGTTTTCGGGTCTTGGATGTTTAATATGTATTTAAGTATGTATTTATCTATATAAGTATGTTTATCCGTTGCCTAGTATCCATAGTACAAGCTTTGCTTAGTTTGGGACTAGGTCAATTGGTGTCAAGAGTCCCATGATATTTATTTTTTTTTTTTATGTAAGCTATGCCGACAAAATGGTACAATAAAAAATTAAAAACAAATTTTTTTTAGAGTACCTCCCATAGACGTAAAGTGGGGGTGATTTTTTTTTCTCGTCCGACGGGTAAACCGGTAGGTGGAAAAATTTGAAATAATTCAGGATGGTAGTAAGTATATCAAACTTACAAGGAAAACTATAACTAGAACTATTAGTAGTTTAAGAGTATATAGCAGCCTAAGGTATAAAAATACACCTAAACTTGGAATATTCCGTACAAATACGAAATCCTTAGAAAAGTATTACTTATTTTTTTCGTAATGGCTACGGAACCCTATTTCGGGCGTGTCCGACACGCTCTTGGCCGGTTTTAAAACAAGCTTTCATTGAACTTGCTCAATTTGTTTGGGGCAAATCTTGCAAGTTCATTTTGACCCCTTTCCTTTGCGAATTAAGATTTTTAGACTTCTTATTGATTTAAGAGCTATCTTCATACCACAATATTCCATTCCCTGGCCATTTCGTGGGCAATCGCATCCCGAGACAGTGATCAGTGCACCTTAAGTGAATTATTTTAAAACCAGACTTGATAAGTAGGTACTTTGAAGACACAAGTGAACAATGATATGCACTCATCAGCTATAAGCAGCCTGTGCATTATAAATACCCTATGGGTTTTGATACCCCAGCAATTTGTGCGAAAACATCTTTTTAATGACGGTTTCTTTTGATTGCGTTGTCTCAGAAATTTGATTGTTTCATTGCTCAAAGTGACAGCAAACCCGAATATTTCATAGTCATTTCAGCTTGATATCTCTACGCGTTCCTGAGAAAAAGAGTATTCACAGACAGACTGATGGACAAAAAGTGATCCTACAAGGGTTCCGTTTTTTTTTCTTTTGAGATACGAACCCTAAAAAGGTGGTTTAGGTTTAGTTAAGTACATACATTCATACTATCAGATACAATACAATACAATACAAATATTCTTTATTGCGAAGCAACTGGAGGTCTGTGGGGGAGGCCTATGTCCAACAGTGGACGTCCTACGGCTGAGATGATGATGATGATGATTCTTTATTAATCACCAAAAGCAGTACAGTGACATAATAATAGTGGATAATAAAATAATACCCCTACTCAAAAAAGTCGAGTAGGTATTTATTTATACAGAACAAGAATAAAATCGCATTTAGCCCATAAGACTTAATAAAATTTGTTAGTTTGACAAAAAAAATGTACAGTCAACTACAGAAACATCGATACGTATTTATAATGTATTTTTTCATAAGGAAATAAATGAATCTATCTTTCTATCTACGGTCAAATTTACAAAAATACACATATATAACTAAAAAAAAATACTTAAAAATACAGACATACATAACTACGAACATATACAATTTGGATGCTAAGTCAATAAAGTTGTGTATACATACATATTTTTGGTAAGTTTAGCTGTATCGATCTCTTTATTCTTAGCCGACTGTACTTATAGTTAGCAGTAGGTAGGTACGTAGTGTCATTAAAACACACATGATATGTCATACCAAATATCATTAACCAAGGTCAAAAGCCAGACCAATACTTACAAATCACCCCAGCAAGTGACAGACATTCCCATGCGGTCGCGTGCGGCACCTGCGCGTGCGCTTGGACGCCCACGCGTGGGAACCTGCCGCGGGCGCGCTGATTAGCAGACGGAGGTAACGAGGTGAATAACGTTTTTGCATCGTATCTTATTGGATTAATTAGTATTAACAAAATCTTTATATGACAAACATAAATTAAAACTATTTACTTGCATAAAACTATACAAAACTTTTAATACTTACTTAAAATAAAATAAAAACTAAAACAAATTACTTAGAGTAGCCCCCTTAGGCAAGGTCCTGAAGATTTATCTTGCTTTATCAGTGGGTCTCCTGATGGTAAGAGATCACCACCAACACCAGGGGTATTGCAGATGCGTTCCCAACCTAGAGGTCTAAGATGGGATACCTCAAGTGCCAGTAATGTCACTTGTCTTACTCTCCACGCCGAAACACAGAAAGCAAGTAAATAATGAACTTTTGTGACAAAATACGATGGCAAAACATTATTCACTGCATCTATAAAGCTGTTCTTTCTTTTTTAGAGATGGGTGAAAAATACGAGTAACAGCACGATGAAAAATCAGTGATCCCGTCTAAAAGTATCACCGTGACATGCGAAAGAGGAACAACGGTGTAACTAGTGGAATGCAGGCTAACTTGGTTGAAATCCCCTAAATAAAACCCAAGGGACTTTTTTTGCGTATAAGCCCTAGGGACGTCATGATTTGAACTACTGTTGGGCGTGCTGAGCACCAGCCCGCCGCCAACACGGACCTGCACGCCTACTACGAAACTCGAAACTCGAAGCTCTCGTCATGCGGTCCCTCTGACACTTATACTATTTAATACGAGAGCGAGAGGGACCGCACGACACGAACTTCGAGTTTCGAGTTTCGTAGTAGCCCTGCTGGCCTTACACGACGAAGAGCAAAATTCTAACTTCGTATCTTGCCGTCCCGTTGACGCTAATATTTAATACGAGAGTGAGAGGGACCAAATTTCAAGTTGATGCCAATAACCGTTGAGGAGTTCCGTCCTGCGGAGACGATCCTGACTGGATCACGAGAATGTCACTACCAAACGTCACCAGATTTACAGACATATGCCAAATTTCAAGTTAATTCGACTACTGGAAGTGCGTCAAATTCAACTTGCACGATTTGATCCGCACATGTATACATACTATACTATACATACAGACATAACATACCTACGTACTTTGCAAGTTAAATAAAAGCTTTTAAAAATAATATTTTTTGTGTTAGAAATATAAAAATTTTACTCACAGAAATGAAGAAAACATTATGTGTGGCACAGGCGGTTCTGGAATTACGAACATCGAATCATTAAAGCCCTCAATCCTCGGCTTCGGACTTCTAAAATAGTCTCCTTCGTAATTCCTTATTTACCGCCCTTAAGACACAATGTACTTTACCCCTTAAACTATCCAATTAGGCCCAGGTCGAGGTATTGTTGTTGGTCATTTATTATAAAACACGCCTTTCTCCCTCTATCAATAAAGCAGCACCGCAAAAATCAAATCATTTAATGACACGGACGGTAATTATAATGACAATTTGATAGGAAACACCTGCGTAGGGTTGACACAAAGGAATGTGACCGTGATTGCTTCCCACGGGGCTCGAACCCGTGACCAGGACACCGCTAGGGTTTAAACGGAAGCGCTAATATTTCGTAATGATTGGATTTAAAAGGTCAATTAAACTATAAAAGTAACCTCACCTATTGAATATTTTGAAGAGTTTGGACAAAGAAATAGTTCAAGTAAAACAAACACAATTTGAGAATGATCACAACAAACTAGTATTTTACTAGTTAGTATTATTTTCTACTGGGCACAAGCCTGCCTTCAGAATGCATTGGGCCGTAATTTTTAACTAATTAATAAAATAAAAAAGATTGAGCTCTTTTCTTATTCGCAGAATTAATTGACCCGTGTCGCATACACAGGTGTAGTGGTATAGCACGTGGCACGGAATGCCGAGGACCTGGGTTCGATTCCCAGCACTGGTCTTATTTTTGTGGTTTTTCTATGCATCTATATTTCAGTTTGTATTTTCGATATGGGTTTTACGGGATGACCGTAAAAGTAACAAAAAATTTGAAATTGAAATAAAAAATACAAAAAGATTCCAAAAAAACAATCTTATAATATAACAATTATTATTATTTTACATTATTACCACGCGGACCCAATTCAGATTGAAAACTTCACACACATCATTGAGTTACTTCGCAGGTTGTGCAGGTTTCCGCACGATATTTCCCTTCTCCGTAAAGTGATAAATTTCAAATGTAATTTTGCACTAGAATTTCGAAAAACTCAGAGATGCGAGCCCTGGTTTAAGCCCACGATCCTATGCTTCAGAGGCCATAAGTCAAACCACTATACCACGATAGTTTTTTTTTATTCACATAAATGACTAGGAACTATATTATACTACTGGCAATCAAATACAATCTAGAACAACAAAATACTTATTTTTATTACTACTAATGATAGCCTTACTAATAAGTATCTATATACTGCTAGGAAGTTGACGTTAAATTACAACAAATAAAGGTAAGCCATATTTATATAGGTATAGCCTTTATTTTTTATATATATATAAAACCATCGTATATATACGATACGATGGCTAAGTCTGTGCAACTGAGTGCAACAATGAGGGCTATCGCGTCCAAAGTCCGAGGTCGGCTCAATAGGAAAACCCTTTGGCATGCTAAGCTAAACAACCCACTTGCTGAGCAGCCCATCTGGCAGCTCGCCCTTTTTCCGGTAAGCTGTAAAACTGTCCGAAGTCCGAGGCGAACAGTCCGTTCGAAAAAAAAAACAGGGCCATCGCGTATGAATTCGCCGCTAGAGGCGCTAGTGTAGCGAGAGGTCTCCGAATGTCAAATGTCACTCTTTTTGGGTGAGCTACGTGGGTTTAAAGAAAATTAGAATAACTTTGTGAATATTTTGCAACACCTGAAATTAATTATGGCAAATATGCGTTACGGGGCAATGAATCTCTGTGTTTGGAGATAGTTTTGTCTTTCGGAAACCTTTGTCCTCCCTTTTTTACGAACAAAACGGGACTACGCAACACTGTGGCATGCTCGATATTTTTATGGTAGGGTTTTAAGGTATTAAATATGATTTAAATGTAAATTTTGTTTTCACGCCCGTAATATAATAACAAACTAACCACTATACTTCAACCAGGACCTTTGTCTACAGACTCTACAGTGGCGCCAACTGGTGAGCGCGAAAACGGTAGCCCTCATAACTTTGCTCAACCGCGACCTCACGATAGCTAAGTCTATTAGAGCAGGCGCCAAGGGAAGTTGCGTATGCAAAATTACGGGACCTCATTCTGTGAATAGTTTTCAACTCAGAAAAGCTTGCAAATTATGATTCTGAATGTTGCCAGGAGATCAGGTAGTCCATTTTTTTTATACCCCTAAGACATCATGTAAATGGACTGAGACATCTTTCCTTAATTCTATCTTCTTTGACAATGTCAAGCAAACAAATGTCAACAGTTTGCCCCGGTCAAGCGCAGGTCGCCAACGGCCGGTCACGGGCGCTGCGTCTTGTGCCAATTAGCGGTTTAACGGACGCACTGATTTGAAATCGGAACGACATTTTTTTAAACATTTGAGTGACGGGCAGCCATGTTGTCTGTGATTGCGGTCGATTTAACGGATACGTTTGAATTTTGAATTTGGAGGCTTACTTTATGGGGAAATGTGAGTTGGTGAATTGACCTTTTTTATGGCCAGTGGCAAAAGTAAATCTCGATCTACCTATACAGTCATGATCAGTTTTAGTAGTGTAAAAATGTATGGAATTATGTATAAAGCTTAATTATTATATCAATGATATTGTTTTAAATCAGGGTTTAGAGTACCTACTTAAAAAAAATGATGGGACACTTCACACCAATTGACCTAGTCCCAAACTAAGCAAATCTTGTACTATGGATACTAGGCAACGGATAAACATACTTATATAGACTTACCTTTAACCCATTTTATTTTATCACTCCTGTATAAATTTACAGTTTCCTATTAGTTTAGCGAACGTTCTAATTTTTCCATACATTACATAAATTCTTCAAAATTATAGTACCTACCATCTAAATGAAGTTGTTTTAGGCTAATTACGCTATTTTACGCTACCAATCGTGCACATTACACCTACGACTATATTTCTTAACATGCAGAACCCGCCCTCCTTCCCTAACACAAGTCACACAGACCCAATATCAAGAAACACCACACAAAACGCTGACATGTTTCAAACTGAAGAGTTCATCCTCAGAGCTACTTACGCCGAGCACAGATTCTGATCCGTTGCCAAACAATACGAATGTCGTACAAACTGTCGTATCGTATGTGTTTTGATTGGCAATGTGTACACAGTACAATGTATATGTATTTGGATACCAAGGTTTGAACAAGGTAAAAATATGCCTGAATCGATCAAATTATTCACGTTATTTTAATCATACCACACAAAACCAGCGCACTTAAAAAACTAAACAAACGATAGCAACATTGTATTTAAACAGCGTATTTACCTCGTAATCATAATTATTACCTACTTTACGATTAAATTGTGCCCTCCATTGGTTCAGAGGTATCCTCATGCTGTCTTTTTCAGTTTCAGCGGGCGATGGGCGTGGCAGAGGTCGTCCAATGGGGTCACAGGTCACGACCCTCCCGACCTCTCGCGCATACTCCGCAATCGATTTATACGTATAGGTGTATATCGTTGATGGAATAAATAGGTACCGAAGGTTAGACGCCCCTGGTTCGCTGGGATAGGCTTAAAGTACCGTCAGAATACCTAATGTTTGTTACTTCTGCTTCGCGGGAACTTTAAATTTCCTAAATAGTCATCATCATCATCATCGGCATCCAAGCCTATAGGTACAGTCAAGGGCAAAGATATCGACACGACTAAAATTACAAAAATATGTACCTATACACGGCCTTAATGCTAAGTGCATAAAGTCGTGTATACATATTTTAGTAACTTTGGCCGTGTCGATATCTTTTCCCTTGACTGTACATATACGTTCCACTGGTGGGCACAGGCCTCCTCTGCGAATGAGAGGAGTTGAGCGTAGTTCCCAAACGAGCCCACTGCGGATTGGGAACTTGACATATACCATTGAATTGCGTCGCAGGTTTGTGCAGGTTCCCTCACGATGTTTTCCTTCAACGTAAAGCTCGTGGGAAATTACAAATTTAATTTCGCACATGAATTTCGAAATCTGAGTGGAGTGTGACCGGATTTGAAACCACGATCCTCTGTTTGAGAGGCTTTAGGTCAAACCACTAGGCCACCACGGCTTTACGGGTCTCTACATTGGTACATCCAAACCGTAGATCCAAACAAAGTTTGCCTCTTTATTGGCAGAGCGAGCGTGAAGCGCGAGCGAAGCGTCTCCATTTTCAGCTTGAGCAATGACCTAGTCTCAGAAAAGTTAAAAAACCCACGACATCGTCATTTCAATTTCAATATCTCGAAAACTGCTAACCGATTTAAATGAACCATAACTTAAAACCACCGCAAAGAAACCCGCTTTCACGTGAAAAACCGCATCCAAATCGGTCCGTCCGTTTGAGAGTTACGATGCCACAGACAGACAGACAGTGACGTCAAATTTATAACACCCCTCTTTTTCCGTCGGCTGTTGCAACAGCAAAGTTTTCTCGAACCAATTGTATTAAAATTTTGAGAGCTGAGGCCATAATATTGTCTAACACACTTGTAATCACAATCGGTTTCACCATTTCTTTCTCTCACACGGTATAAGACGAGGGTAGAAAGAGATGTTGAACGCGATCGCGAGCGCCAGCGCGTTAGACAATACGGCCTATATCATCATCATCATCATCAGCCGGAAGACGTCCACTGCTGGACAAAGGCCTCCCCCTTAGAACGCCACAATGAACGACAACTCGACACTTGCATCCACCGGTTTCCCGCTACTCTCACGATGTCGTCAGTCCACCTGGTGGGAGGCCTGCCAACGCTTCGTCTTCCGGTTCGCCTATATAATTATAAGTAATGGTTTATAACCCCGAGTTTGTTTGTCGTGTTTGTTGGTAAGGATTGTCAATTCAGTTTTCGTGCGTCGATTTTTTTTCGTCGATTCAATCGATTTTTCCACATGGCAGAGCCTGTGTGTTGAAAGCGTAAAAAATACCTATAGTAGGTTAATGTCCTAAAAAGAAAGAAAGAAAATGTTAATGCGGCTTAGAAACCAAGTAACAAGATAAAAACAAGTTCACAATACCGTATTATTTAAAGCCGAAGGTTCTGGCAGCTCAGCATCTGAGCAGTTCAGCATGCTGAGGTACTGAACCACAGCGCTGATTTTCAGCTGCAGCCAAAATATACAATACAATACAATGCAATAACTACAAAAAACACCGGTGTATACTTTCCAAGGTAAGCAATAGGCGGAGTTATCGCTTCAGAACGATATCTTCCAGATATAAATAAAAATAAAATCTTCTTCTTCTTCTTAGTCGGACACTCTTGTCAGTGGTCGTGGTTGCGCAGACGAGGTACACGGAGAGATGTTCGGTGGGTCGCAGACCTTTTCGAGGACAGCCCTCTTAGCCATGTGCTTCCATTTCTGCCGGTTAGAGGCGTTGCGAGTACACTGGACCATGGTGGACTCAGTAGCTTTTTTAAAAATAAAATACGTACTTATTATTGCGTTTCCTTAATTATTATACCTGCCTTGCACTTGCGTCATAATTAAGAGTGCATGATAACTACAGTCGTGAGTAAAAATATCATTATTCATCCATCCAACACTCATCCATACATTTCCCTATCACAGCCGACACTTAGAACGCGTCTAACATTCAAACGCACCTTTGAAAGGCTTCGTCCAGGCTCTTGTTAGTTCCCCTCTACCAAACAACACAATTTAACCCAGTATAACACTGAACACAGCATACATTGCTGAGCTAACATGGACGGTGAGGCTTTAGGTTGCTTGTGAGGGGGCAATGGATTCGTGGCTGCGTGGGATTGTCGTATTTTACTGATGAATGGTATGCTGTGACGTGTGGCTGTCAATCACAATCAAGCTCGACCACCCGCGCGATTAGGTGCGGGTTAAGGAAATGGAAAGATATGGAGAGGTCTTTGTTACTTATTTTTTTAGATATGTAATTAAAAGTGTTAAAAATAACTGTAGTTTGATTTCAGTGCTCTATTTTTATATTAATAAAATGCCCTAGAGAAAATAATGTGGAAATTTTTGTTACAGAAAAAAATAGACAAAAAATCAAGTATCTCAATTTAAAAGACTTACGTCAAGTGAAAGCCCAATGTATATACCTAATTCGATAAAACTAGGTACCTACTTTAAGTCCATTTTAAAAAAGTTTATTTTTTCTTGCGTGTCTTCCCATTAAAGAAACCGGATTCAAGCTGATTCAAACTCACGATGGCAATTTGGAGAATGGGGAATGGATGAAAATTTTAGAAACGCTTGAAACTTTTTTTATCGATAGGAATAACCTTTCTAAGCTCATGTCAGTTTCTATGGGCGTGTACATGAAAAACAGGGTCGGTATTTCCGTGTCAGTATTATTCGGCCCGGTAAAGAGTGTCACCTGTCAAATCGATCGAGTCAAAGACACATAAATTATTTTTTAATGTTTTTTATTCTGGACTATGGAACAACCCGTAACCGACCGGACTGTCGTAATTTGGCGGTAAAGAAAACTCTTTCATTTTTTTAAATTAATTGATGCTACTTAAAAATCTGATATTTTTTTTTTTAATTAGAAAGGTAAAGGTATAGGAATATTGATATAAAAAGTTTCAAGCTTTTCAAAATTTTTCAGACATACCCCATTGTCGACGAAAAATTATCGCATTTAAGTAAATCAAATATTTCGGTCGTTTTAAAATATTCTCATTTATATAAACTGTTATTATATATAAACAATCACTACCACCCTTGACACCTGAAATATAAGAGGTAGTATTGCAGGTTCGTCGCTCACACTTTCAGAAAAAGAAAAGCATCATTTTTTTTTAAATCTCTACGTTTCATCGGCCTAGAAATACTGGAAATCTAACCCATTATTAATGAAACGAAATAAACAAAGAGCGCGGGTGTTTTTAATGCAATGCTAACGTAAACGTAATTTCTGGAAATTTTCATAGGAATTTAGTAAGCCGCTGTGGCCTAGTGGTTTGACCTATCGCCTCTCAAGCAGAGGGTCGTGGGTTCAAACCCCGGCTCGCACCTCTGAGTTTTTCGAAATTCACGTGCGGAATTACATTTGAAATTTACCAAGAGCTTTGCGGTGAAGGAAAACATCGTGAGGAAACCTGCACAAACCTGCGAAGCAATTCAATGGTGCGTGTGAAGTTCCCAATCCGCACTGGGCCCGCGTGGGAACTACGGCCCAAGCCCGCTTGTTCTGAGAGGAGGCCTGTGCCCAGCAGTAGGACGTATATAGGCTGGGATGATGATGATGATGAATTTAGTAAAATCCTGGGATTCCAATTCAGATGCTGAATTGAATGCCCGGTTCACACTATTCCAGTTAAACCTTACCAGTAGCATGACACTGCGGTGCTCGATCGACTTGTGTAACTCGTTTGGATTGTGACCCCGCAATGTATCGCTACTGGCACGATTTTACTGGAATAATGTGAACCGGGCATAATGATTACGCGTGCGAAGCCGCGCGTACAGTCTAATATTAGTTTTTTTTTTAAATCGTCTCCACAGCTCTCCTTGTCCAATCCTAACAATCGTCTAGGTGTACGCGTCGCCGTTTACCAGAGATCTGTCCGTCCGTCTGTGTTATCGCACCATCTCCTATTCTCCTCACACACGTAACTCACTACGGAGAAAACCGTAGCCGCGGTCCGCTCTATACTAAAAGGCTACACGAGCCTACGCATGTGTGTGTGTATGTGTGACATGTGTTGATTTGTGTAAGGTGGGTGGATTTTCGCATGAAAATACATATGTAGTACATAATGTAGTCATAATGTAGTAGATGTGTGTGTGTGTGTTTTTTTTTTTTTATTTGATTGGATGGCAAACGAGCATGTGGGTCTCCTGATGGTAAGAGATCACCACCGCCCATAAACATCAGCAACACCAGGGGTATTGCAGATGCGTTGCCAACCTAGAGGCCTAAGATGGGATACCTCATGTGCCAGTAATTGCACCGGCTGTCTTACTCTCCACGCCGAAACACAACAGTGCAAGCACTACTGCTTCACGGCAGGATTAGCGAGCAAGATGGTGGTAGCAATCCGGGCGGACCATGCACAAGGTCCTACCACCTGTGTGTGTGTAATGTAGTGTGTGTCGCGGGATCGCGGTGGATGCGGAAAGCACAAGACCGGTCTGAGTGGAGAGCCTTGGTCCAGCAGTGGACGTCTTTCGGCTGACATGATAATGATGATGACATAATGTAGTATACACATGTAGTCGCGGGAAAGCGAGGGCGCAGTGGCGTGGCGCCATGACAACTCGATTCCCACCGGATGACTATGATTTGTATTACACTAACATACATAGGTACTAACAGCAAAGTGTTGCTAAACAACAAATTTAATATTTCGACAATAGTAATATAACAACAAAAGATTAAAAAATATCCTTAGGCACTTTTGATGAGTGTATTATGGAGACATATCCAATTACACTTCTCTCACCTTTCTCTCACTCTCCGGGTTGCTTAACGAAAATGTAAACTCTACGCTACTGATGGTAGAATATTAGTTTTTGTCCATGAGTAGTATGGTCTATGGGGCCCGCCCATTGCCACTTCATGTTGCATATTATTCTTCAACCTATATCGGAGCTATCAGCTCCCTTCAGATGACCGGCGTGCCCGTTTTCCTCTCTCTCTCTCTCTCTCTCTCTCTCTCTCTCTCTCTCTCTCTCATAAAATCATAATGAAAAAAAAACTATTTGACGAGAAGACAGGATTCAATATTCCTCAAGTCTGGCAATAATTCTTCTGACCTGAGACTGAAAGTCAAAGAGGAAAAACCGGCCAAGAGCGTGTCAGATACGCCCAAAATAGGGTTCCGTAGCCATTACGAAAAAATTAAGTAATATTTTTCTAAGGATTTCGTATTTTATACGGAATCTTCCAAGTTTAGGTGTATATTTTATACCTTAGGCTGCTATTTACTCTTAAACTACTAATAATTCTCAAGCAAACTTAGCCGTTATAGTTTTCTTTGAAAGTTTTACTACCATCCTGATTTTTTTCAAATTGTTCCACCTTTATTTAGAGGGGTGCGGGGACGCTCGATTTTCATGAAAATTTGCACTTTAAAGTTGAATATTTCGCAAACTTATTACCCACTGAATCGAAAAATCGTCTTAGCAAACCCCTAATGGTTTTAAAAGACCTATCCAACGATACTCCACACTATAGGGATGGATGAGAAAAAAAAAACACCCCCACTTTACGTCTACTTACGTCTGTTTACGTTACGTAACGTTACGTTTACGTTTACTTTATGTATTGTTAGTGTTATTACACTTTAGTTACTAAACCATGTCTTTGTTTTGAAGAATAAAGATTATACCTATTTATCTGTCTATGGGAGGTACCTACCCTAAGAATTTTATTTTTGGATTTTTTTATTGTACCATTTTGTCGGCATAGTTTACATATATATCCGTGCAAAATTACAGCTTTCTAGCATTGATAGTCCCTTCAGTACTCTGTTCCTTTTTGCCATTTTGGCTCCGGAACCCTAAAAAACTACATTTAAATTTTGCTACGTCCCTTCCTCACTTTCATTAAGTATACTTGTATTCAAGAAGCGTACCTCATAACCAGCGTAAATTCGCCAATTCTTACGTAAACAGGGTAAAGACACCTGCGACTTCGGACCTCGGCGTAAAACCAATCCGGACGAAATTGAACCAATTTACATAGTCATAAATACATTTGATTCTTGGCGCAATCTTGAGGTGAACACAGATAAGTTAGAGCTTAAATACAGTGGTTCCACGCGTTTGGTCCACGCTTCTGGTGATCTATGGGCGGGTGCCTATTCCAACTTTGCCTAACGGCTAAGGGCCTAACTACGCTAGGTAGCGCGGGTGCACTTCGTGGGCGCACACCTGCGGGTGCTAGAAATATAGAAATAGAAAAGCCCTAAAGCCCTAAGCCTTGCGATACAGCGCGGCAATGAAATGCTAGCCATCTTGGAATTCTTGACGCGGGTCGACAGTGATAGTTTTTATATTCAAGTTTTCTTCGTTTATTTCCTTTTTTAAAGTGTTATTGAATGTATAAAAATGCAAGTTGTTTATAGGTTGGTTTACCTATATATAATTAATGTTATAGATATTTTATATAAATGTGGGTTTCTTGACAGGCGAAATATCGGTAGATGGCGTTAGATCGTGAGGTCCGTTTGAAGTAGCAGTCTTGCAGCGATAGCGATTGACTCGTTTAGTTATTAAACCAATCACAAACGTGACGCAGAAATGTCAAAGTTGTCAAACGGACCCCACGATACTAGCGCCAACAAAACCCTTATGTGTCAAATTTGCCTCTCTTAAAAGCTGATAATTTGATATTACAAATGTTTCACTACCGTAAACTGCTTCAACTTTGCCCTCTGGCCCCAACATTGCCTGAGTTGATTTAGAGTCGATAACTTAGCACTCTTATAGGTTTTAAACTTTTATCTACACGGGAATTATTATTACGGGGGGATAAAAGTTTTAAAACCTAAAGGGTGCTAAGTTATCTACTCTAAATCGAATCAGGCAATGTTGGGGCCAGAGGGCAAAGTTGAAGCAGTTTACGGTACCAAGCCGGCTTTTGTCGTAGAAAAGAAATGTTTTTCTGCAATAGCTTGCAAAACCAAATGCACCGACACTTCTTGTCTATATCCGCCCCCAGGGTGGTTCCTCACCCCAGAGGGTGCATTTTTTACAGAGATAAGACATGTCTCGGCCTGACAGTTGTCAAGGCATTTACAATTCGCAAAGTGATAGAAACATGTTTTAGGGTGTCGCGTTTTTTGACTTCATTTGTCTTTGGGGTTACAATGGTTTTTTGGTATTTTTGGGCTGCAGGTGGTAATATTTGGATTACACTTTTGATACCAATTACTGTTTATTTTAATTATCGTTGCGGAAGAAAAACCCGCGGGTTACCAGCCTGGATAATACCAACATGGAAATACCGACCCTGTTTTTCGTGTAGATGCCCATAGAAACTGACATGAGCTTCTGTGGGCGTGTAGGTATACGATAAACAGGGTCGGTATTTCCAAGTCGGTATTATCCGGGCCACAAAAAGAGTGTCACCTAAGCCCGCGATTGGTGTCCACGAAGCGGAAGACGAAACGTTGGCACTAGACGGCCTGACGAAATCGTGAAAGTGGCTGGCAACCGTTGGATGCAAGTGGCGAGTTGCCGTTCATAGTGGCGCTCTATGGGGACTCCTTTTTAGCACGGCGTGACGTCACAGGCCGCTACTCTCGAACTTTAAAACACCTCATCTTTTTTGTTTGACTAAAAAAGCAATCATAAAAAAAACAGGCGTTTAACGTCCATAGATGTCAACAGGGGATCACAAAATTTGTTAGTAACAAATATTCTTATAAACTATATTAGTAAAGATTTTGAAAACTAATTTGGTGATTCAACACAACCACTGAAACAATTAATATCAATTGAAAATTAAAAATGACACTGTAAGTTATTAAAATAAAATTATAAAATTAGAATTATATGTGTTAATTTTTTTCTAACAATCTATATAGTATAGCTGACGGGCTAAATTATTTTTATTCCATTTGTTTGCAGACGGAGTCGCTGGCCTTACTATCAGCCAAATTTCATAATTAAATGTCACGCAAAATAGAACAAAACAAATAATAATGTCTTTAACTCGCAACTGGAAGTACTAATCATAAGTTTGTCTCCGAATGCAGCAGTTCAGTTAGCCAGCAGTCCAACCATGAGAAAAGATCAACAATACTATAATTAATGATGTCATGACAGTGGCTATTTGTCGAACGGTCATCTGTTTAAATATCGGCATCCTAGTTCAACATTTTTTTTTCACAAATTGCAAATGGTTTCTTAACAATTATTCTGCACCATTAGAGATATCATTAGTGTTGTTTTCTTATAGGGTTGATCATTAATCAAAGCGAGTCTTGACAAAAGTCCTCTGGGAACTTAAGCAAATATGGGAGCGACGACGTTTTGTGTCCGTCCAAATTTGGGGTACCATTTCATTGTAGACATTAGAGATACACGAGAGAAGCCATGGTAGTATAAGCCTAGTGGTTTGACCTATAACCATAAATAACTTTTAGATAAATGTCCCAGTTTTTGATGTGCAAATGAATGCCCAATAGATGACACATATACAATACAATACTGAGCTACACTTCACGACAGACAAAAATAATAGAAAATAATATTCAAAAATAAATAATCTTAACATGAAGGCTAAACACATCGGAATCCCGAAACGTAGCCTGATGTATCAAATTTCATCTAAATCCACACACACATACGTCTGTGTCCATGTTCTTTATGCTTACTATTGTTCCCTGATTCCATTAAAGAAACACGCACAAGATATTCCCGTAAATACCAGCTATTGAATAAATGCAGCTACGTTTGGACAAAATCTAAACTTTAAGTGAAAATACATAATGCAAAACAATGTTAAATAACACCGTTGAAACGGTAATGGCAACTTTTAGCAGCATTCTATGCTAAGCGGCTATTCAAACTGTTTTAAACGTGTCACATATGCTCCGTGCAGGATTTTAAGCCTCCGTATTTACATTTGACTGCCGTTCAATTTGTTTTATACCGCGCGTATCCACTACTTGCTGGAATGGTGGAGAGTTTGAAGAAGACTATGAAGAGAAAGCATTGGGAGAGGAAGAAGAGTAAAACGTCGTTTAATAACAGTCGAATGAAACAACATGCGCCTGCCAGCCCTTATTGTAAAAGCGCGCCAAAACGACGAAAGTTGTCATCAAATACGCATCCTTGGAGGGCGGGAATCAGTTTTAAAAGCCATTAGAGAGGGGGTAGAGGGTTGTAATTAGAGTGCGTTAATATTTAACAAGTGCGGCATAGATTAGCGCCCATCTGCGACTGCTAAAAAAAGCCACTCAAAAATTTACGTTCTGACCACTTTGTCGTCTTTGGCGAAAATTTCACGCAGAGTGCTAATGGCTTTGTAATCGGGTAGGTGCGTGATGTGTTTTTGTTCCATTGCCTTGGGACTTGTGTGGGATGGATGCTTTCTTAATTTTGCATTTAGAAGTGACGACTGTCAATAAACTGAACATGAAAATGTTCTGCAAATTAAACGCCTCGTGGATTTAAGGAACTACTTATGTAACATGATACATATTATCATATTTCTGACCTAATCTTTGGTAGGTTGCATTCTTTACCTTTCTTTCTCTTTCTTTCTTCTTTTACTTTCTCTTTTTCCTTTTTTTTCTCTTTCTTTTTCTTTTCCTCTTTTTTTCTTTACTTTTGTATAATGTATTCAAATTGAAGAGAAATCTTTACTTGTTTTGGTTCCTTAAATACTTTGCCTTTCTTTACTTTTAGGAAAATGATAAGAAGTATAAATTGATTGATCTTATCCCTATTATTTCCTGTATAAAAAAAGGGTAATTAAAAGTACTATTTATATAGTCAAGCCCTTAAAATATGTCTACAAAGCTAGTCCGCTGCAAAATTATGGAAATCACCACAGCCTTGACATCATCTATCCCTTAATTTTTAAGTGTTAAGTCAAATAGGTAATCCCCTTTCGGGAAGATGGCTGGCATCTGCGGGTTAACTAATGGCGGATGCATTATTAAAGCGGCAGCGAAGGGTTGGGGACAGATTATGTCATAGATTTTGGTTGGCTAATGCACGTATGAAATTTATAATTTGATGCAAAAATTAATTTTAATCGATTTTGATGTTCTGCAGATTCCATGCTTATTGCTTTTTTGGCTACGACTACGTAATATTATGTACGCATCAATCTTAAATATATAGGTACATGTGCTCTTAGCATATTTTTTTCTTCAAATAATGCAATGTATTTAAAATTTTACTTCTGGTAATCGGCTTTATTCCAATTCGCTACATTTATAAAATTTTATAATAAAAGATTGTGATAAAAAGGTTATCTACTTTATGTTGTGGTCAACAACCTTATGATCACAACAGAGAATCAGCATCAACTGTAAAGCCAGCATATTGCTAAGTTGTGACCATTCTGTAATCCTTTGTTTCAAAATAAGTTTTATTAGTTTGTTTTTTGTTTTACCTCCTATAGTTAATGTAACAAATAAATGCTTTCTATCTTTCTTTAAATATCTCAGTTTTCACATAAAATTTGTAGCAAAAACCTTAGATTGTAATCATACCTTCTTTACCATTACTCTTGCAAGTCATTGCAAGTTAGTGTTAACGTTGCTCACTTCTAACTTATCCCGTATATTAATGCTTAGGTACCATCCTGCCAGATTGCTTGAGAACATTTCACAAAACGTAGCATCATCTTAACGTAGCCTTATCTGCATAATTATTATAACTTCCCACATGGAACACAAAAGGTCTGCAATCAATCGTCAACCAAAAAACACTCGCAAAATTTCACAAACATAACATACTCTGCCTTCCCATCATTAGATGACCCTACCGGCTAATCAGTCACAGCGTTACCGTAGACCATCACAATGGACTCAAGAAGTTAATGGACATGAATAATTTAAAGTAACAAAGGGTGAGACAAAGGTAAAAAAGATAATGCGACGGTTAGACCGGTCCGGGGATCGCGGATTTGCGAGATTTATAACTTCACGTTCGTTAGAAGTGTGACGAAGCTGTTTATGTGAGAATGATTTTATTGGGAAAGAATGTACTGCTATGATAATGCTATTATTATTATTGTTAGCCTATTCTGTCTCACTACTGAGCAAAGGCCTCCCCCTAATACTTCCACTGCTCTCTGCCTACTCCATACCAGGGCCAGTCCTTCAAGAAGTGCAGCCTGCCATTGCCGTCTAGGTATGATAATATCATATCACATATATTATATGTATTTTGCAAAGGGTGCCTTCGCATTTCAGTTATTTACAGAAAGATACGAGTAACTAGGTACTGAAATTAGTCTCGATAAAAAATCTTATAGGAAAAGTCCTAATTGACAGGATCCCGTGAAATTTTTTGCAAAAAGATTTCAATAAATAACGACAGATTTTGTGCAATGCCCTCGGGATAGAGAATCATAATTTTTAGATCAGCTTTTTTTTGTTTGCTTGTTTATTATGGTTTTTATATTTGATACTTTTCAAAGCTTACTTCTATTTCTATTTTTTATTGTTTTAGTCGTAAAATTTGTATGTTTATTGTGTGTGGAATAAACTTTTTCATTTCATTTCATTTCTTATAAATAAGTATTATTCGTAAATTACTGTAAGATCAGGTCGAATAGGGCGTTCCCTTCTTGCTCAAATTAATTAAGCAGCTAATGTCAAGTCAAAAGTACCTTAACCACTACAAAATACCTACAAAATCCAGTTACTTTATCCTTAGGCTGCCAGACGTATCGAGTATCGTTATAATAGGCAATTAGAACTGTGAAATATAACAATAAAACCACCCTAAAAGACCCATCACTCCCCTTCTTTCATCTAAATTTCGCGAACAACTGCGTCTCTCTGTGAAGCATCAGAGCTCTTTTAAAACTGGACGTTTGAACCAGTTAAGCTGAGCTTTACCTTTGTCGCAGGTCTTAGTAACTTTGTAAGTGTTATCAAAGGTCCTGGTAAAATGGTTTTCTACGCGATGGGGTTGCAATGTTCCACGGTAAAAGAACCTATTTGTTTTGCCGTCACCTCTGTATTAAACAAACAGTATTTGAATAAAGGACGCCATTGTATTCGTCTTCTTTTGTCATTATTGTCACCTTTGTCGACTTGAATAACCTTTTTGCGTCCCACAATAGTATAAGCAACAGTTGGTCTAGTGTTTTTTTTATACAAATGTGTGGTTTTAATACTAATTTATGGCTTATTAAAACTTTTGGAAGTTCTTCTTGGTTTAATCCGTTTCGTTTCGCTCTTATGTATAGTAGCATTTTTATATCTTTACTTTTCATAAGTACCTAATATAAAAATATGGTACCTACTGTACTACGTCACAATTAGTTCCCAGGGTTTCCGTTGCAACAACCATTTTATTTTTCTGCGATACCTACGTTCTCGACATTATCAGGCTTGATCTACAAGTTAACAGTTAGCAAATTGCAACAATCACTCAAGTTGAGCATGCAGTGTTGTGGGTTTGAGAGGCACCTGTCACGTTTTATCAGTTGCTTTCGATATGCAAGGTTTCCATCGACTTTCATTTGGATATAATGTCCAGTCTGGTTACCAGTTTTGATGTCTTGTGTCCAGTGTTGTGGTTGTATATAATGTTCAGTAAATACAATACAATAAATAACTCTTTATTGTACATCACGTACCTATTAAACAGTTCAAAGCAACCACAAAATAAATAAATTGATGAAGCCAAAGACAAAATCATTTAACATGTGGTGTCATGAATTTTTCAGAAACTAGGTATTATAATGCGATGAACTAGAATCTTTAACCTTTTTCACTGGCAAAAAGTAAGTAACTTTAAATAAATATTTATATTGCTAACAATTTACGAATATTTTTTTGAGAATCTGAATTGACGTTATACTTAATCGAAATTGTCATCATTGGAAGGGATGTTGTACATAACTGCAGTTTAAAATATAAATTATCTCGCTAATAAACAATCTGGACAAACTTGACTTATGGTGCAAATTTTTGAAATACACCTAAGGCTATTTGAAATCATAGTAACTATGAACCAACTCCTTTTCAATTATAAAAAAAAAAAACAATTTGTGTACGAAGATTAGAGATAAACAAACTCGGCAAGAATAACAAAACAACTTCTGAATGGGAGTTAACTAGCAAAGAATCCTTCCGTCTCCGAGATTCCTAAAATTTCTCTCGCTGCGCTTGTCAAACATACGTCAATCACACCAGCCACACAACTAGAGCCAAAGGTCAGCGATCATCGTATACTACGAGAAAAACCACATTCCGTAACTCTCCATCAAATTTAAAACCACTGTAAACTATTCTTTACTCCTTTACATTAACGTAAAATTTAACTTCACCAAGCGGTAGAGTAATGTTGGTTCTATCTTCACTACGTCTCCCTTACTTGCCTTTTTTTACATCTAAACATTCACGTCATTCCGTCAAGTAAACAAGTCCCTACAAAGGACTAGTCATCCCTTTTTTATTAATATCAGTGGCTGAATAGCGACAATGGGCTTTGTAGTCATTATGCGTAATCGTAGTCGCTCAGGTGTTATATTATACGGTTGCGGTAATAATGAACTTACCGGCCTTAGGGGAACTTTTTTTAATTACAATAGCCCTCGTTGGTGTCCAATCAAGCACATTTTATGAGACATTATTAAAAAGAGCCAATTCTTCAGCAATAGCATAATCCATAAAGTCTATTCTATTTCTATGAAGTTTAAAAAAATACTAAATTTTACTAAAACCTATCAACCCGAGCAGGACAGTCTCTCGGAACGTAAATGTACGTTTTCATGCGAAACTTGCCACTATATTATATTCTAATTTTTTTTCTACAAACAAACAAATGTTACAAAGATTCCACTACCGCCCAACTTACTTATATGTAGATACAGACTATGGGCATGCCTTGCCACTATATAACATTCTCCATTTTTTATAAGACACATAAAGTTAGGGGACTTACTATATTGCTAAATGGCATAATAATTTATACAGGCATGTATATGTATAAAGAGTAATATTTAATAGATACATTCAAAGCTATATGTTGCATTGTTTTTTTTTATTATTGTTGATTAAAGGCTGCATGCATAGTAACTGTTATACCTACCTACCTACCTCTAAATCATTTAAAATTTAGAATCACACAACGATTAATTTTAAAAATATATGGGATTAATTTCCTTCAACACTAAGAATTATTAAGCCAATCAAATAATATTAACCTAATTATAAACAAAGATATTAACAAACGAATAACGGTAAAAACCTATAAAATGACGGAAACTTTAGCATAAGCCCTCATAATTTATGGAGATTTTAATTTAATGATTCACTTTGATTAAATTAATCATCAAGAACACTTTCATTCTTAACTCAACGGTGACCCGAAACAACAAATGGAAGACCGTTGGACGTCCGTGGATACCATTAATTCTCATGAGGTCCGGGGACAAAGCGCGTGAACCGTTTGCAAGGTTAAATTGAAATGATTAATGAAACCATACGATATAACACCCGCTTTGTAAATCGTTTTATTGCTGGGTTATAAGATTACAAGAGTTTTGATACCCTAGACATTGGTAAACATTTTTGTCAAGCAACACGGAGAGAAATACGAGTTAAGTGAAACTGCAGATGAACATGAAACATGGATGAAACAATTAGTGTATACATGTGTGTCATCACTGACGTCACGTGAAAAATGTAGGCAGTCCAGTTTATTTAGGTAAATTCAGACGCCAGTGGAAGGATCAGTATTATTTTCAGGCTTAATTTAGACTAAATAAGTATGTGTTGAATCTAGGTATTCACAAATATTGTCAAGGTGAAAAAAAAGATAAAATTGTATGTATCGGAATCATAAATGAAGACTCTTAGTTACATAGGTACTTTAATTAAATAATTATTTCTTCTTACTACAAGAATGTAAGCAGATCTTACTAAGTTTAAGGCTCATTTTAATCACGTCACAGGATCGAAACACAAGAAGATAACATTTAATGTTCGACATTTAAATTCAATTGAAATATCTACAAGTAGATCATCACACCTCTAATCTTCAACTAATATTAATCATCACACGTGCCCGTATTTAATCTTCCAGCATCCCCTATTCATAAAAGATACACCATTCTTCAATCACCTGTTTTCACGTGACCACCACGCGCCAAATGAATAAAAAATAAAATATCATCTCCCTTTACAATGATATTCTCATCTGCATCATAAAAAGATACAGAAAGTGTGTTAGACTCGTGCACTGAAATGATAAAGTGACCCTCTACTGACCTCAAGGGATGCTGCGTCAAGTCTAACCGTATAATAATGGTCAAGATACTGGTTACGTTGGACAAGTTTAACGCGTGCTCGATTAATTATCTTGAGGGAGATGATATGACCCCGCTTTAATGTATGCTTAATGCAAATTCGGGTTTTTGGAATTATAAAATAAAGGTGACAAGAGAAAGGATGAAAACGTCCATAACTAAATACCTAGGAGGAATAGGTAAACAATAGAGAAAGACACAATACAAAAGGCGAAGAGATGGTAAGTAAAGGATTTTAAAGATGTAAATTTGTCATTGCTACTCGTTTTTTGCCGTAGCTTGACCAACCAACTTTTCCGTCTATTTGATTGTTATGAATCCAAAACTAGTTCGAGTTGTATTTACACTCTCACTGTAAATAACTGCCTCAAATTTATCACCAGTTGCTATAGAACTGGAAACTGACCCCAAAGCACTCAAACAAACATGGGAACCGGCGGACACCGGACAGTCGGCAGTAATTCATAAAATTCGGACATCGGACAAAATCAAACCCGTTGGGTCATTACCGGCCACCGACAAAAGGCCACGTCCCTTGGCTAGACATGGCTAAGAATAGTAGTTCTCGTTTAAGAATGATAAATTACCCAAATAGAGTCGGTATGTCCATTCCCACAGATATTAAAGTGGGTAACAAAGGAACCCTCACGGACCCATGCTGCGGTATTGAAAATATTGCGAAATACAAGCTCTTTGTTGGCATGCAAATCCTTTTGAGGGTTTTGGGCAGAAATTGGAAAAGTTGCGTGCTTTGATGTGGATTGCGATTTGTTCTAGGTCCCTTAGGCCAGCGGGGTTTTTTAATCAGGGGTGTAATATGGATTGGTTATTGAAGTACCTAATTACTTAAGCCTTTCTCGTGAAGTTCCGTGTCAACAAAGCTTCGTACTTAGCTCATACGTACGTAACGTAGCTTACCTACTTGACTCAGTCGCCTTGCAAAACATCTCTGGTATACAACTTGTAGGGACTTAAAATATTTATAAGCTTACTTACCATTTGGTTATGGACAAAACTTATCAAATTATGCGACCACCTCAAAAATAAAAACATTCAATTGAAAATATAACCTCCTTTTTTTTCTTCGGTTAATAAGTTAATAACCTAACCTTAACTTAGGAAAGTTGGAAACCCCCAACATAGCCATTTCAAACTTAAGTATCTCAAAAATGGCTGAAACGATTTTAATGAAACATAGCTGAGAACCACTGCAAAGAAACTCGCTGTCACGTTAAAAACTGCATCACAGTCAGTCCATCCGTTTGAAAGCTACGATGCTACAGATAGATAGTCAAACACAAATTTTTTGTGTAATCATCATCAGCCGGAAGACGTCCACTGCTGAACAAAGGCCTCCCCCTTAGAACACCACACGCTGGTGGGAGGCCTGCCAACGCTTCGTCTTCCGGTTCATGTTGTGTGTGTTTTTGAGTCGAGGGTTAAAAAAAGATTCAATTAAATACTTATCTAACTAACTAATGAATAGTACATTTTAAAACTATTTAACACTAAGCAGCACATAATTAAATAGTAAATAATCTTGTTCATTATTATTTTTATTCTTATCATATCGAATGTAGCGCGGCTGGTACGAGACAGCCTTTTAAAGTAAACAATGCAATTTAAGAAGGATATTTGAGACGCTTTAACATTCGTCTGAGCAATATTTAGGAAAGGAAATTGGTGTACACGTTATTGTGTAGTTTCTATAGATTGATTATCTTCGATCTACTGGACAGATGTGGAAGTTTTTGCAGATAACGTTAAACAAATTGGGCGTTTGTTAGATATGAGCAAAGAACATATCTTTTCGAAGCTAATGTGATGTAAGAAAGTGCAAAAGCGCTTGGTCGACACTAGTTACTGGAGACAAAAAATTAAAAAAATCAAAAAGGCGACTGCCTTAAAAACTAAAAGGAAGAAAATAAGTTCAACAGTCGGGACCATTACTAAGAAATTTTGAGCTGGTCACTATTCAGGGTTCCGTAGTTGAAACGACAAAACGGAACCCTTAGTTTCCTTCTGTCAACTTCTGTCCGTCTGTACGTTCGTATGTCACGGGCATAATATGACATATGACAAACACATTCCCCGCAACGCGTCCTCGCCGATCTCTGGTGGAAACACAGGCTAACGACACACAACAGCACTACAACAGTCAAACCCTCTTCCCGAAACCCACAGATCGTTAATGATATCAATCCCTGATAAGCATCTCATGCATCTCATACAATATGAATGTTGCATAAACGCGTCATTAGCTATCCAACGGTGACAGTTGACGGCTGCAGTCATTTGTCACGTCACGTGTGGCTGCTGAGGTAGAGTGAGATGCGAGACCGCCGGCGAAGATCGGCTGTGATTCGCCAAATAGTTTCTCGAATTCAAGCCTGGTCACCCTTACAGCGGTTAGACGCTTAGCGGTAGAGCGGCGGAAAATACAGACCGAAGTAGCTGAAGAACTATTAGTATGGTGAAATCGGAACTCGGATAATGAAAATCGATTATAGTGCGTAAACTTCCATACAAAATAGTTCTACGATCTGTGCGTTCACTGCATCGGAATCGGAGCGGACGGATTTGTTGCTTTGTATGGATTTTTATGGTACTGCGTGCACTGGATCGGCATCTTTGCGCCATAGAAATCTATACGAAACAACAAATCCGTTCGCTCAGTACGGTGCGTGCGTACGCTCCGATTCCAATGCAGTGGACGCGCAGCTTTACCTTATTTACACGGATTCGGATCGGATGTACTCTTACACAGTCTCAGATTTCTAATCTAAAATTTAACAACAATCCCACAAGGAAAAGAGCAACTTCTGTATGGCACACATGGGTAGTTTCGTAACTGTGGGTAGCAAACTAGCGTTCACCTAGGTAGAGTCACCTGCATTAATTTCTGCCACAGTTGTGTGCAAAAATATCTGACACATCCTTACTGGCCCTAGAAATAGAGTCGTATCAGATATTTATGCACGCTTTGATGTGTCAGATATTGGTGCTGGTGATTGTACAGTCAAGGGCAAAGATATCGACACGGCCAAAGTTGCAAAAATATGTATCATCCCAGCCTATATACGACCCACTGCTGGGCACAGGCCTCCTCTCAGAACAAGAGGGCTTGGGCCATAGTTCCCACGCGGGACCAGTGCGGATTGGGAACTTCACACGCACCATTGAATTGCTTCGCAGGTTGTGTAGATTTCCTCACGATGTTTTCCTTCACCGCAAAGCTCGTGGTAAATTTCAAATGTAATTCCGCACATGAATTTCGAAAAACTCAGAGGTGTGAGCCAGGGTTTGAGCCCACGACCCTCTGCTTGAGAGGCGATAGGTCAAACCACTAGGCCACCACGGCTTTTTATATGTAAAATATGTATACACGGCCTTAATGTTAAGTGCATTAAGTCGTGTATACATATTTTTATAACCTTGGCCGTGTCGATATCTTTGCCCTTGACTGAACCTACTCGCCAAAAAATGTTCTTCGCTGAAATGAAAAAAACGCCATAAATTAAGAATCATTTACTAATGTTCATAACTAATTCTCTTCATTATTAATTATCTTTTAATAGTTAGGACTCTAGTGTCTTGCAGAAATTAACTTCATTGACCTGATAAATGTCCGCTTGTAGTTGTATGTATATTCTAAACCAAGGGAACGAAAAGTATTAGATTTGTTTTTTCTCGAAGTCAAACAATGAAATCATCTACATAACAATACCTAACTTTAACATTTTTTTAATACGAAAGGGAAAAACCGCAAAAAGAACTTAATTGCTAATGACAAGGACCAAGTAAGCTTCCGACGCAATCCGACCAATATTGAATCGGCCTTAAACATAAAATTCAAGCAGCTTCCAGACTAAATCGCGTTAGATTTTATCCTCAGATTGTCAGAGGGTTATCCGCACATCGGGACCTTTACCACTGACACACGAAACGACAAACATGACAGGACTCAACCAACTAAGCTTATATCCATTTCTGGTGACAGAAGCATCTTTCTCAGTGATGTGTAACTACAAGGGGCAGTGGATGCGAAATGAAGTGGATTTCCGTTGGATGGTTTTGTCAAGGATTAGTAGAAGAAGCGTGACCATGGTTACATAAGGTATTTATGTAAAATGTTCCGGAGTTATCGACTGAGCTTATCTGTCTGTTCGTCCTGATATAGGGAACAGACGAGGAAGTGAAATATGGGAATTGCGGAATTGGTTTTCTAGGAATTTGGCTTTCTAACCGGTGGTTAACTGATTCATTTGTTTGTTTTAGTTATAAATTGGGGTCGAGAAGTTCTCGAATTGAGACCGCGGATCGGCAAGCGCAACGTAGGACGTCCACTAACGAGATGGACCTCTTAAAGCTGCGGGATCACGGTGGATGCAGGCCACTTTCAACTGAAGCAACGGGGGGCTTATGGGGGAAACCTATGTCCAACAGCGGACATCCTATAGAAAGAAAGAAAGAAAATTCGTTTATTGCCAACAATTACTTAGGTAGGTATATAATACATATTACACAAGAAGGGTACCTACTCTAAAAATTAAGTTAACTTACTAACTATATGCGGGTTCTATAAAAGTTCGTGAGACCTGCTTTCTAAAAAAACTTTTGAACTGAACTTTTATAAAAATCCCGCCTTAACCTAAAAGCTGATATGATGATAATGATGATGATGAGTTATAAATTGCTGAAATAGGCCGCTTTCACGTGATAAAGGGTAGAAAGTTACCCGTTTGATAGACAACCTCAAAAGAATCACAAAGAAATGAATAATTATGTAATTAAGAAGCTTTCAAGAAATTAAAACAATAAACTGCGCTTTATGATTATATGATTTTAATCCTTTAAATAATAGACTTGATTATTGGTAGTAGGCAGTACTCAAGTTTATGAATTAAATCCTATAAAGAAGTGTTTATAAATGCTGCAAGATATTTCTATATTTCCAATTAATCTTTACTCGTTATAATATAGGCGAATGTTGAATTTTACAAAATTATATAGTGGTTTTCCTTCATGCTGTAAAGAGAATACCCGTACGAAGTTTTATTTCTCTAGATTTAGCTGTTAGTTTTCTAAAGATAACATGTATCCTGTGTTTTTAGGTACACATGTAAGTAGGTAGGTAATGTGTACCAAGTTTCATCCAAATTTCGCACAACTGACAGAAAAGCCTTCGCGTTTAGTATCTACTATAATATGAAAGATTGGAAGTAGGATAGGATTAATTCAAAATTTCATCAAGAATCTCGATTCGAGATTAGACTATGTATTTCCGGTTCCGACGGACAACACGCGATATATTAGGAACCCGTAGAAAAAAACAATTTACCATATCACAAGAACCCAGCGGTGTGATATGACGAAGGTTTGTACTGAGCAAACAATAGCAACGAGTGAAGGGCTGGAAAAAGAAAAACTCAAATTTGTCCGTGCATCCATCTCAATCAATCCCCACGTCCAGGGATCTGCATCCCCGGAGGACCAACCCTTTGTCCTCGCCCTCAGCTAACCCAATTAATGCGGGGGTAGTGTTACCGCCGCAAAAAGTGTAAATTGAAAATGTATAATTAGAAAGATCAATGACCTGATGACAGCTGCGGTGGGTAGTGGTAATTTGATTGTGGAATAGTGAGTAATTTAATAATGTATTGCGTAGGAAAAAGTGTTAGGTCACACCGTCCACAGTATTATAATTTGCACAAATGATCATCATTATCATCACTATAGACGCATGTGCAAAAATGTTCATTTAAAGTTAGACTAAATTAGACCTATCTATACTATTTACTAAGTAAGGGCTGAAGTTTTTTTTTTTTAATATAACACACTTCGTAGACATAGTTAATCTTACTGACGTTCTTTTTTACTGGTCCCAAAATATCAGCTAGTCAATTGGTTATTAGATTTAATTTATACAGGTACGTAATATATTACGTATTAGTTCCTGGGAGGGGAGCGCCAAAGTTTGCATACCTTTCTCTAGTCATACCGTAATTTTTGTCCGAATCATTGTTTGTCATATTTTTTTTTGGATTCAGAGAAAAAAGAGTCGATCATTCTGACAAAAATTACATCCGGACTTCCAATATTCGATCTCTGGTAGTAAGTTATAGGTACAGTCGAGTTCATAAACTTGTGAGCAAACTTTTTATCAAAAATATCTGAAACGACTCTATTGGTGGCGTAGACGCGTGTTCAGATATTTTCGATCAAATTTTTGCTCACCAGCTTATGAACTTGACTGTACCTTAAACTTAAGTCAGTCAACTATTTTACTATCGTAAAAACAAACGTAACAGATAGAACTGAATCCTAAATGAATAAGGATTTGGGACTATGTTTAGATATCGTCATTAGAGATACAGACTTGCAAGGTATTCTTACGGAAGGAATATCCATAAATAAATACTAAACTATCTAATCTCTCTTATTAATCACTAGACTTACCCGGGGCTTCGCACGCGAAAACCATAAGATCCAGTAGCTAAATTTTAAAAAAAATCTGAGCTTTTACTAAATTCTCATTTCATTAACTTTGTTTTAAAACAACCCTGTCACATGACTTTGAACCCTACGGTTAAGATTTTCAGATTTTATCCCCCTCCCATATGGGAATATAGGGATAAAAAGCTGAATTTCATCGTTTGTCCTGCTGTTTTAGGGTAAAAGAGTAACAAGCAGACACACACATACTCACAAACTTTCACATTTATATTATTAGTAGGATTCGGCACCAATACCTCAGTCTTAAAGCTCTTAATTACTTCATTCTAGTACCAATTTGTTCTAACCGCAATTATAATTACAAAACAGAGCATTAAGAAACATTACCGGCTAATACAAAAAGTAAACCGGTACCTCAAAGTGCTTACATTATTTGTACCGGACAAATAAATATATCCGCGGTACAACAGATTAATACCATACTCACCAATATCACAGCCAACTTCAAAACCAAAGAGGCTTACCTAATACAAACTGACCATTGCTGCTTTAGAACAGCTGTGGACCCACGCGTTTGTTTCACGCTTTAAGTTGAACAGTAATGGATGCAGTGAATGGCGGTAGTTTCATAAGGAGGTTTGTATGATGAGGTGTGAGTTATATTAGGTGTCAAAGCGCTGAGTGTGGTCGCACCTAGCAATGACAGCGGCGTTTGACAGAAGAAATGATAACGTACAAGGCAGTGTTCGATTTTTGTGTCTATTGGGTTACAAGGAAACTGACTAACGTGGCCAAAGTGGCGTTGACGTCATAAAGTAAGGATGGACGTCATGCCAGGGGGTTCCCTAGATTGGGAGAAATGTCAACGGCAAAAGCTATGTGCATCGAAAGAAACAGCCGATTCGCTAACCGGAGGTTCTTTTTGGAGGTTGTCTTTCCGTCCCATTTTTTACGTCACCTACTTGAACGTACCTAAATAGGACAAACGCCATGATAGACCAGTGTTCAACTGCTAATACCATTTTCGTTTTGGTACTCTATGACGTAATTTTGACAAAAAAATACGCCGATTGGCTATATCCATCAACCCAGTCAATGGAACTTGAAATTTGGGGCGGTAAAGGGCCTATAATTGCCTCATGTGGTAGGTACTCGGCGAGGTAAGTAAACTTGCAATCAGTTCCCGTACTATTTCTCTAACAAGGTAATCCACCTCTTAAATAAATCTACTTAGGAGGTTGACAATGGTTGACAGGTATCTACAACTTCTCTGGCAGTACGGATGTCTTAGTCAGATGACCCAGCTGTTCCTTAAAAACTTTTAAAGCAAGATCAACTGGTTCAAAGATTGGGCGCGAGCGGACTTTAAAAAGGCCCACTCTCAATAGACCTTGATGAGCCTGATTGGCCCAAAAGAGGGGGGAGAGTGACCCTTCTATGATATTAATTATTCAAAGTATGTCGTCGGACTCCGGAAGCTTCGAGATGGCTTGTTATGGGTCATTGTTTGTGGGATTCGCGGTGAAGATTTCGTAAGATTTTTGGGCCGCCAAGTTCTGACTGAAATTGATAGTTGAATGTGTTTAAAAAGGGAAATAACGAAACTCTTACAAGATTTTCGTTTGGCTGTCAGTTTCTTTAAGTTTCGTCGTTATCAAGGACCAACCTACTTATACTCAGAAAGTCGTGAAAGGCAAAATTCAAAGCTTTCTAGTACTAGCAAAAAAAAATCAGAAAATTGTTAATTTGGCGCCACATGACAATCTGTTTGGTTGCTATTTCAAAGTGTAAAAACCTGCCAAGTGCGAATCGGACTCGTACACCGAGGGTTCCGTACAAATCTTTAGGTAGATTGAAATATAATATGCTTTAAACAATCGCATCTATATACATCCAGTATAGCAGAGTCCTGCTTCAAAGCAACGAAGTTGCGAAGTGTAGAGTCATTTTAACTGACCTAAAAAAATACGCTCGATAAACAATAACCCTCCTTCGGGCAGTCGGGTAAAAAGAGGAATATTTCTTGGCAAGATATACGCAATAATAAACATTATCACCTTTCAAGTTCATAGGCCAAAGCGAAATTAAAATATTCTTAACAATATTTTTTTAAAGCTTACCTGCTACAGCTTTTAAAAAAAACATGGTTACCATAACCCACATAGCTACCTAAAAACGTAAAATTGCCTTCCTAAACCCAGGTCTTAAAATCATACCCAGCCTCCACAAAAGATCTAATATCTAAGAGAAAGCAGCCCATATTAAAATTTCCTTCACAGTAATCCGAACACAACACAATATCAAAATTTAATATCATTTTAATCTTAATTCTACTTATTAAGGCACCCAAAGGACCCTCTTAAATCTGCACCTCTAATAAGAGGGGAAATTCAATTCTAAGGGGTATGTTGGTAAGACTGAGTTTGTCTTGCTGGGTAGGAGTTTTTGTATGGAAAATGTGAGGGATTGAAGAAAGGCAGGTAAGTTCAAAGACAACTTTTGTCTATTGATGGTCTTGGGGTTATTAGCGTTTTGGTGGTTTAATTTTATTGACTTTTGCGAATTGTTTGCAAATTTTTCTCAGTTTCACCGATACAGTCATACATAGATTTTGACTTTGACTTTGACATAAAAACTAGCCTGTTTCACTTATCGCTATCCCGCGGGAAATATGCAATTTTCCTGGATAAAAAACTATTCTATGTACCTACTTCCTTTCCCGGGACTCAAGCTATCTGGATACCGAGTTTTGTCTAAATCGGTTTAGCGCTTTAGACTTACGCATTTATAATATTAGCGGGATGAGAATTTTTAATCATCATCGTCATCATCACAGCAACGTTTAATTCGCCCGTCTTCGGACATAGGCCTCCTGTCCATGTCTCCACGTCTAAGAATCCATTGCTATCTACATCCATCCACCACCTGCATAAATAAATAAATAAATATCATAGGACACTTTGACACCAATTGACCTAGACCCAAACTGAGCAAAGCTTGTACCACAGATATAGATTATACTAGATAACGCAAATCTGTATGAAAACCAACCGTTTCACTTTTTTATATCTACTGTGACGTCTCAAGAGCGAATTAGCGATGTGAATTCCCCGATGTCCGCGCAAAATCGATTCAAATGCGCCGCCTGCCCGCGCCGTGGGGCTCGAGTCAGTCACTAGTCATGATTAGTCAGTTAGCGGTCAGTCTTTGTACGGGGCCAACCCCGACGTTTGGTCGGGGGTTCGGACACGCGAAGTAGATGCATTTGCGTAATCTAGTGTAATCTATATCTGTGGCTTGTACTATGGAAACTTGGCAACGGACAAATATACTTATATAGATAAATACATCCCACTATTTCCCACTAATATTCCCATTTCCACTAACGCACTAATATTATAAATGCGAAAGTTTGTAAGTCTGTTTGTTTGTTTGTTACTTCATCACGTCGAAACTGCTGATCTGATTTAGATGAAATTCGGTATACATAGTTTGCGCCCCGGGGAAGGACATAGGATAGTTTTTATCCCGGAAAATTGCATAGTTCCCGAGGGATAGCGATAAACGAATTTTACGCGGACGGAGTCGCGGGCAACAGTTAGTGTTATATATTTTTACGTAGCTAATAAAGCTGCTATTCGTTTTAGGAACGTGAGTATGAGTACTTTTTAATTAAAGCATCGGAAAATCGTGATGAATGGAGGGCCCTAATTGATGTGTCGAAACGAGTTAATTGACTTTTTGCTCATTCAATGGATTATTCATGTTAAATTAAAACACTGTACTTACAGCACGTATGCGCCATCTCTGTCTATTCTAGAGTTATGTTGTGATTGTATCAATGCTATTAGGTAAATTACTCTTACGGCAAGGCAGGCCGAGGCGTAGATGGCGAGATGACGGACGGAACGGAACTGAGTGAGTGGCCAAATATAGCTCTGGATAGGGAGATGTGGAAGTCAAGAGGAGAGACCTTTGCCCAGCAGTGGGACACAGTTATAGGCTAAATATAATAATATTTAATAATACTCTTTAGTGGTCACGTTATACTTGTACATTTTTTAAAACGCAAAAACATAACTCATTATAATAGACTTGAAGAGTGGTAAGGAATTCCACAACCGAATAGCCTGGACAGTATAAGAATAGACTAGAATTTGGAGTGAGAAAGTTACATAGCTCTTTGAGGTAGCGTGGAGTTGCAGGGTTAATAGCATAGAGCGAGGTTTGCTGATTTTTACGGTACCGTCTATCTGTCTGTCTGTCGGTCCATCTGTCACAGGGCTCTATCTCTTGAGTCGTTATAGTTAGACACTTGAAATTTTCACAGATTATGTGTTACTGTGGCCGCTATAACAACAAATATAAGAACAGAATAAAATCAATATTTAAGGGGGGCTCCCATACAACAAACGTGATTGTTTTGCCGTTTTGTGCTTAATATTAATAACGGGAACAAGTAGACGCTTCAAATATTTACACAATCTTTAGTTGTATAACCACTTTAAAAATAAATACATAGTTAAATTAAAATAAAATAAATATTTAAGGGGACATACAACAAACTTCTGCAGGTGGTAGGACCTTGTGCAAGGTCCGCCCGGATTGCTACCACCATCTTGCTCGCTAATCCTGCCGTGAAGCAGCAGTGCTTGCACTGTTGTGTTTCGGCGTGGAGAGTAAGACAGCCGGTGAAATTACTGGCACGTGAGGTATCCCATCTTAGGCCTCTAGGTTGGCAACGCGTCTGCAATACCCCTGGTGTTGCAGATGTTTATGGGCGGTGGTGATCTCTTACCATCAGGAGACCCACTTGCTCGTTTGCCGTCCAGTCAAATAAAAATAAAAAACTTGTTTTTTTTGCCGTTTTTTCACTAATGTCTAATGTTGTATAGATAATGGTACGGAACCGTTCGTGCGCGAGTCCCGCTCGCACTTGGCCGGTTTTTAATCTTCCACTGAAGTCAATACCGCGTGATTAAGCCAGGTCCAGACATTTCCAAGCAGCCAACCTGCACCATCCACAGCCACCCTAATCATATTCGCATGCGAACTAAAACTAAAGCGAGGGGACGATAAAAAAATTGATATTTTATAGCATCCGGGGTCCACTTTTCCGCCATATTTTATTCCTTTTCTTTTTCTGTCTTCTTAACAACGTTACAAACTACACTCGAAAACTCTAAAAGTCCCAACCCTAACTCTTATCACGAGGGTATAAAATGTATTTTTGCACATGAGACATGCTTCTTGCAGTTTTTTGACGGCAATGTTAAGTTTGCGTAAAGCTACATGTTGTCACACGCACGGATGAGTAGTATATCATTTTCTTTGAACAAATGTGTTCGTCTATCTCTTCCAACGGCCTAATCTACTAAGAAAATAAACAGTGGGGCTGCGGCTTCGACTATTGTGGCTGAAAGACGCCATTTGCATTCGAGATATTTTCGGCAAATTGTTTGCGTTTTGCGAACTTGGGAGAATGTTATAATCATAAAATAGAGTTAGGTATAAGATAATAAATATGTAAAATTTGGGGTTTTTATGAATTTAGCTCGAATTTTTTTCATTACTATTCTAATAACTTCTTGTACATGATTGCATTTTTTTATATATTGACAGGTGGGTGTCCGAAATGAAAAATAATAATAATTAATAATAAATAAGTTATTTACACAACTATTAACAGGATTAACATTCAAATTGGAATAAAAGAAAATGAGTACTAAAACTAACTTACTGTAATTGAAGGGTCCACGGAAACAACGTGTCCAGCCACCTAACCACCTTTTGGAGTTATAGCGGTTTGAAATTTAGTCATCACGAACAATTATTACGGTTACCATTTATTCAAAAGTAAAAAAAAAATTGTTTTCAGATTATTTAATTCAAATTTCAATGGTAAGTCATAGTGCTTTGGGAGCTCTACATTTTGAAGTTAAAATCGCCATTTTTAAAAAAGGTGACTAGGCATGTTCTTTCAGTGGACCCATCAATTAATTATGTCTTTTTTTGCCCGCTGCTGTTGAAAATAAACATACCTACTTACTATAAGAAGTTATATTTGTTTCGAAAATAAATTACCGTTACAAAATTAAATACATCAACGAATCTAATCCTAACGAATTACATCTGGGGTTATATTGTCATGTAGCTGGCAAAAACAACATCCAAAATTCAATTCAACTTAAACTTTGAACTTACGATTTCTCACGATATTTAACATTAAACGATCTGTAAATAACCGGTGATACAAAACGTATTCGAATTTAATTCAATTCACCCACACTGTTACTTATGATGAATTGGTTAAAAAAAATTGACCCCAAGCATTTAAGAATGTCCGAATCTCAAGATTGCAACCGCAAACTTTGACAAAGATAAAATTGCTAATGATAAACACAAAATATATCTAACTTCAATTCTATTTTCAAAGACTTAAGAGTTATTCAAAATATTCGAACAGCAACTGTTATTTGGTACACGAATTTAAAATGTACATTTGTTATATAGAAATCAAACGAAATTATACTCTAATATAGAGGATTAGAAGCTGCGAGTTATTTGTTAAACGTTTTTGGTTAAGGTCAAAATTTGCGACATTTCGGTTGTTTTGAACACAATGTCGTGGGAATTTGTTGTTTCGGGATATTTTGAAAAGAATATTGACCGCACTGTATTGTTGGTCAGTTCATAACAAGGCACTTAGGATCCTTAAGTAAATGGGAACGGTTTTGATACTTTATACCTTGTTTGGTAAAGAGCTACTACGTACGAGTAAAGACGCGCTCCGGTGACATCGGGTTGGATCTCTATCTTTGCAATGATAATAACCTAACCTAACCTACTTGAAAAAGTTGAAAAAGTTTTCTAAGTTATTAATTTAATAGTTCAAAAATGTTTGAACCTCTAATAAAATATAGTTAAGAATAACCCAAGGAAATCGCTTTGCGTAAAAAATACGCATGGAAATCGGTCTATCCGTGTGAGACTTACGAGGCCACAGACAGACGGACATTGGGATCAAACTTATACTTAACACCCCTTTTTTAACTCCCGGCGCAATAAGCTAACCAACAAAAAGTTGGAAATCCCCCGACTTTGTCACTTCAAAGTTTTGATGAAACATGTCTAAAAACCATCGCTAAAAAACCAGATTACAATTAAAAAACCGCATTCAAATCGGTCTACCCATTCAAGAGCTACGGTGCCACAGACAGACAGACAGACACACTTAGCGGTCAAACTAATAACACCCCTCTTTTTGCGTCGGGGGGGTTTAAAAGAAGCGTGGGTGTTATAAGTCTGACGCCAATGTCTGTTTGTCCAAAATTGAAAATACAAACTGAAATAAAGATGCACAGAAAAAACAGAAAAATAAGACCATCACTGGGAATCGAACCCAGGTCCTCGGTAATCCGTACCGCGTGCTATACCGCTACACCACTGATGGTCAACGGTACCGACACAAATTTCCCCTATGCACCTCATATCTATTCTCAGCTTGTTTGTTTCTTACTTAGTCACTTAAGCAGTGACGCTAGCGACATCTATGCCGTAGCCCTCATCGAGAAACTTTTTTCGGCACTCCATTGGAACTAACCGCTCACCCGGACAAGAGATATCGTTACTAAGCAATCAAATTAAGATTTGTGACACTTTTGTGACACTTTGTATTTCAGTTTGTATTTTCAATTTAGGTTTTACGGGATGACCGTAAAAGTAAAAATTTGGAATTGAAATAAAAAATACAAAAAGATTCTAAAAAACCAATCTTAGTCTGTTTGTCCGTCTATCTGTCTGTAGCATTGCGAATTCTTATGGTGGTTCTAAACTATGTTTCAATAGAATAAGTTCAGTCAATTTCGAGATATTGAAAACTAGAGTTTACCCGCGGCTTCGCACACGTAAATCATTAGATACAGCACTTAAAACTTGACTAACTTAAACTTGACTTACTTTAAACTTGACTTGAGTTGGCTTGAAATTCCGGGATATTACAAAATTCCCATGAGAATTCGCGAAAATTACATCGTGTTTTTATTGACGTTGCATTAAAAACAACTATCCCAAACATGACTGTAAGCCCACCATTTGTATTTCGAGATTTTATCCATATTCCGTGAGAATGTTGGGATAAAAGAAGCCTAATGTGCTATGCCAGATATGCAGCTATCTACATACCAAAATTGATCAAAAGAACAAAATATGTGTGAAATATTTTGTCATAACAAAATTTCCGCACTAAATAGAATAATATTTATTTTACCCATTAAACTAAATAAACTTCCCAATTGAGCTTCGGTGTTTCTGAAAATATGTAACAAATCAGTTTATTTATCTCAACAAGTATCAAAGCCTCTCGGTCCGCGGACGCCGGCTGCGCCGTTGTCCATTGATGTACCACAAACACGTATTGTTCCTATTGTCTGTGGACTCCAAATAAAAAAAAAGGATCATAGTTCAAAGTTCGCGGTGACAGTTCAGGAGAGCAATTTTTTTTTTTTTTTTGCTATGCTATGACATAAATTCGTAACCAGTTTCAAATGAATTGAATATCCAAAAGAAACCACCGTTCATAAACTGCCAGTATTCAAATTTCAAACATGACTGACTTGTAACCTGCCAGTACGAAGCATACGAAGCACTTGAACACCTTTTAAAACACAGTGGAAACATCAAAAGTCAGGCAGCTGATGAGACGAGGGCATTTTCATTACCCCCTCCCTCTCCCTCTCCCTTGTGTCGAACGAACGAGACCACCCTTTGTCTTTTAACCACTGCGGTTGGTAGTTTCGTTGGTGATGGAGTATTTGATACACTTAAAATATCTACATTATATTTGAGAACTAAGAGACTGAATCTTTTGGTTTCAATATTTTATCGAGCGGGTGACCGATTTTTTAAATCATAACATTACCATACCATTGGACAGCGGATAACTATATTATTTTTGCCCAGTTGACAAGTCTACAAAACAAGAAGCTGCCTTTCATAAATACTAGCTGTTGCTCGCGACTCCGCCCGCGTAGAATGCGTTCATTGCTATCCCATGGGAACTACGCAATTTCCCGGTAGGTATAAAAACTATCCTAATGTCCTTCCCCAGGACACAATCTGTATACCGAATTTCATCTAAATTAAGTTCAGCAATAACAAAAAACAAACAAGCGCAATTATAATATGTATATTAAGTAGGACGATCAAGAACGGAATATGAACAGGTTTTGAGAATTTTCCGCGAAATAAGTAGTTCTGACTACAACTAATACTCAAACAATATTTTGAAAACAATTTCTTGAAATTATTAAAGCAGTATTAAATCTGCTGACATCAACGCGACTAACAGGCCTCCAGAAAATAAAGTTTTCCCTACGATTAGAACGAGTTCAAAGAGGTTTGTCATCGAGGCATTGTGCCGTGATGGGTTCTTTAATATCGCGCATTCGCTTGCAATTCCTATGTATCAAGACAATACCCTATGTTAAAACACCTAATACGCTTTAATTGCTTTAAACTCTATTCGGATATAAATAGAGTGGTTTATTGCACTGAGGCAAGATTTGTGGTTTTGCTTTTTTGTTTTCAATGTTTTGTCGACGGCTGATTGACTTTTTGTTCGAATTTTAAATTGGAAAGGGGGTAAATTGGGAAATGGTAGTCGATTGGAAACCATAATTAAATTAAGAATTGAATTAAACTTTTTATCTTGGGCTACGGAACGATCGAAAGACGGTTTGGCATCTAGCAATTTGGGCGTCTTTATATGCTAATCTTTTATATAATACCGATGGATAGAATAGAACTGGTTACTTTGATTTCAATGTTCAATATCTCAAAAACGGCTGAATCTATTTTAGTGAAATATAGCTGCAAACCACTGCAAGGATACTCGCTTTCACGTAAAAAAACAGCATCAAAATCGGTCCATTCGTTTGAGAGCACGATCCCACAGAAAGATAGACAGACATTAGCGTCAAACTTATAACTCCTCTCTTCTTCCGTCGGGGGTAAACATCTTACCCTTAAATACCCACGTGGTCAATTTTAGCCATTAAAAAAGCGCAGCTCACTTTAACACTTTCAGCGCCCAACATGAATAATTCAAGTGCCAAAGAGGGACAAACAGAAATCAATTAACTCGACTATTGACTTATTATGCTGTTTGCATGATCGTGGGGGCTGCTCGACCAGTGGGGGATATGATATGCTATCTACTGTCGAAGGCAAAGATATGTTTACACTTTATGGTGTGGGGTATTGGATAGGTCTTTTAAATATGTCTTTTTTGGCTTAGACGATTTTTCGATTCAGTGATTTGTTTGCGAAATATTCAACTTTAAAGTGCAAGTTTTCAATAAAATCGAGTGGTGGTAAAACCGGTGGGAGGAAAAATTTGAAAAAATTCAGGGTGGTAGTAAGTATATCAAACTTTCAAGGAAAACTATAACGGCTTAGTTCGCTTGAGAATTATTAGTAGTTTAAGAATAAATAGCAGCAGTAAGGTATAAATATACCTGAACTTGGAATATTTCGTACAAAATACGAAATCCTTAGAAAACTATTACTTAATTGCTTCGTAATGGCTATGGAACCCTATTTCGGGCGTGTCCGACACGCTCTTGGCCGGTTTTTAATATTAGTAGGATTAACACCAGATAAAGTGAAGCAGAATTCGTTTTTGGATATTGCACGGGAACGATGTCATTTTTTGGGATAAAAAATATTACATGCGTTTATCCAGGTTATAATTTACCTGTATGTCAAATTTCATTTAAATCCGTTAAACTGTTTTCGCGTGACGAAGTAACTAATATCCAAACATCCAAATTTTCGCATACTTCAAAGTCAAAGTCAAAATATCTTTATTCACTTATGAATGTCAAAAAAAATCTACCACCGGTTCGGAATAACCTCTGCTGAGAAGAATCCGGCAAGAAACTCAACGAGGTATATACTTATAGTAGGTATTAGTTGAAAATAGAGTTAGTAGGATAAAAAATACCTAATGCGAAAGTATGTATGTTTGTTAATCTTCCACAGTTGAACTGAGTAGGATGAAATTTGACACCGCTCTGAAGATGATTTTGTCTTGAATGTGAATCAAAAAATCCGTTGTGTAAAACATTAATTATTATCTACCACAATTTTAATAACAAAATATCTGACACAAATATCTTGATGTGTCAGATATTCGTGTGTGGCTGTAACCCAAACGTCTGTCAAAGTTTTTAAAAGTACCACATAGTATATCTCTCAGTACACTCAGAACTATAAAGCACGGTTAGAGGACAGATGTGAAGAGTGGTAGCTATTGATTCCCGTGTACAACAGTCCCCAATTTAAATTGCTAATGCGGTGCCCTTGGCCTAGTGGGTGGAATATAAACTACAATTCTAGATTTTATAATGTTATCGCTGAAGAATACATTTTATAGTAAGTGTTACATTGCGGGCCCGAGTAGCCAACGGGTTATGAGTATTAAAGTCAAAGTCAAAGTAAAAATATCTTTATTCAGTTTAGGCTAAAACAAGCACTTATGAATGTCAAAAAAAATCTACCACTGGTTCGGAAAAACCTCTGTTGAGAAGAATCCGGCAAGAAACTCAACGAGGTATATTTTATAATAAATTTAAATTAAGTATAATAATATTAATTATTTTTTTGTATTAAGTATAAATTATACCTAATTAATTATAATTAATTAAACCTTTGGACAAATTAAGTACATCAATTGACCTTGTCCCAAACTAAGCAAATCTTTACTATGGGTGATATACATACATTATATAGATAAATATAATACTTAAATACATATAGGTAATATAACCAACAAAAAGTTGGAAAACCCCATTATGTCACTTCAAAGTTCAATATCTCAAAAACGGCTGAACCGATTTTGATGAAACATGTCCAAGAACCATCTCTAGAAAACCTGATTTCAAATGAAAAAACCGCATTCAAATCGCTCAACCCGTTTAAGGGCTACGGTGCCACAGAAAGACACACAGACGGACACACATAGCGATCAAACTTATAACACCCCTCTTTTTGTGAACCTGAAGTGGTGGTTGTCAGGCCCTATAGGTACTACGAAGTACAAAATTTGAACTTCGTATCTTGCCGTCACATCACTTAACACGAGAGTGAGAGGGACGGTACGAAGTACGATACGAACTTCGATTTACGAATTTCGTAGTAGCCCCCCCCCAGGATTCTACGCTCTAAAATCCGGGGATTCGGTGATTCTCGTCCTTATTGCCTGATTTTAGGAATGGCAGCCCTATAAAACAAACACGAATCTATCCCAAAAGATTTACACCGACAAGGTCCCAGAAACGAGCAAAAGTCACGATATCCTATAACGAAAGCCATTTCGCGAGAACGATTCCCGAAACATAATTTCGGTCGCATTAAAGATGGCGATGGCGCGTGAAATTTGTTGCAACTACACGACGTTAGGACTTGATTTATGGGTTGCGAGGTTCGATTCCGGCCCGTGTTATTGGAGTTGTAAATAGTGTTTAGGAACAATCGAGAACGATGAAAACTGGTCATCTCGGCTTATACACGTAGCGGTAGCGCTAATAAATTTCTTCGCATATGTGTGCAGATTTCTTCACGATGCTTTCCTTCACTATGCTTAATTTCACTCATAAATTAAGTGATTTTTGGGCACTGTCCATTTCATTTCAGTTAGTAAAGTATATTATCTCAATAATTTGAGCATCTAGCGTACCTATCCCCGTCAGGGATCGCATAGACTAGGTACTTTTTTTTTATTTTACTTAAGCATAAGAGTGCATCAAATGGCAGTTACCTATTACCCACAAATTACTTTTTAAATGGACAACTGGATGAAACTAAGACAATAAGCAAGAAACAAATTATCTTCCTCTATTGCTCTTATTAAAAATTGTATTTAGTCATCACTCTCTCCTTGATTTGGATGCCAGCCCCTTCGCCAAGCACGACCAAAGTCCGTGTTCCAAATTCAAAAGCTATTCCAAATTCAAAACAGCCTCGGGCAAAGTCGCATCACTACGCCGTTTATTCGGAAACCAGTACCTTAACATCTCACCCGAGAGCGTTCACCCCTGACCCCGACTGGTCATCTCGAAGTCGCTGTTCCTCTCACACCCATAGGTACCCGATTTAGTCTATCCCTGTCGTCGACCGTGCACGATTCGATCGCGGCGTTTGGATCCGTGTGTCCTCAGAATTGCAGGGAATTTTGGAAGGATGTTCAAGAATTGTGGAATTTGAAAAAAAAATACTTGCTGGTTTTTTTTAATAACTAGCCTTTACCCGCGTCTAAGTATCTAGCTGGCTAGCAATGAGGGCTATCGCGTATGAATTCGCCACTAGAGGCGCTAGTGTAGCGTGAGGTCTCCGAAATGTCAAATCTCATTGTTTTTGGGTGAGCTACGCGGGTTTATTTATAATTATAATAATTTTGTGAATATTTTGCAATATCTGAAATTAATTATGGCAAATATGCGTTCCGGGGCAATTAATGTCTGTGTTTTGAGACAGTTTTGTCTTTCGGAAACCTTTTTCCTCCCTTTTTTCCGAACAAAACGGGGACTATGCAACACTGTGGCATGCTCGATATTTTTATGGTACGGTTTTAAGGTGTATTAAATATGATTTTAATCTAAACTTTGTCTTTACGCCCGTAATCACTGACTTTGAAAGCCATACTTAAAAACCTCACGCAACAGTGCGCCATCTAGTGAGACAAAAAACGTTAGCCCTCATTGAATTAAAAATTCCGAGATTTCGCAATAACGCGTTCCCAAAAATTTACGTGGTGAAACACGCGCCAAACTTCATGTCTCTAGGTAATCCTAGTGGTTGTTAACGAGCTAAGGTTACATAAAAAATTTAGACACTCATTCACTTTTCTCAAATTTAAAAATATTCTACGCAGATTTCTTAAAAAAAAAACTTAAAAAAAGATCCGTCGCTGACAACACCGGCAGCGGACTGAGGCCTGCGCTGAGGGGAGACTGATTGCATACGAAATACTAGCACGCGCTATATATTTAAAGGTCGTAAGCGACAAAACGGTTATTTTTCACTTCAATTACAAATTACAATTAGTTAAAAAAAATCCAACTGCCATATTGAAGTATGGGTTAAAAATAATTTAATATGAAAATTTGGAATCTTAAATTGATCTGCATTGGCTGTAAAATGCAAATCCCTGTTTTACAAGAGGTATCTTGGATATTTTTTCTGTACTATTATATTTTACGAATCGTGTTTCGGCAACTGACAAAATGAAGCCATTGAGATGAGGAATCAGGCTTTCTAATGTCACTTTGATATGTTTTGTATTTGCTGAGAAAAATCTTGATCCCTGCCACTAAAATGCCCGATTATAAAAGGTGGCCGAAATCGGTTAAGTCGATCTCAAGTTGTGGAAGGACCAAGGGAAATAAGGATTAATTTTTATATTATGTACATTACCTATATAAAAGAGAAGACAATCTTCTATCGGTTACAGAACAAACTTAACGAGTTTCTTATTAATGTGTGTGTGGTGTCTGGATTGTCGTGCGCGTGTGTGTGTGTGTGACAAAAACTGTTTTATTTTTATTCTTGAAAAAATATTAATTATATTTTTATTTACGTAAATATCTATGTAGGTATAAATGTTTCTGAGACGAAGTTTTTATTTTGAGTTAAAGCGTAAAAAAAAACCACCAAAAAGTTGGAAAATCCCCACTCTGTCACTTCAAAGTTCAATATCTCAAAAACGGCTAAACCGATTTTGATGAAACATATCTAAGAACCATCGTTAGAAAACCTGATTTCAAATAAAAAACCGCATTCTAATCAGTCCACCCGTTTAAGAGCTACTGTGCCGGTGCCACAGACAGACACACATAGTGATCAAACTCTTTTTGCATTGGGGGTTAAAAATGGGTCTCCTCATTTCGTGAGCCGTGTCGCGGAAGACGCTCCTAACTGCGCGGGAGCATGTTTCCGCGGCCGCACTCCGGCGCCCTAGAGCTTGCACGCGTATGTTGTACTAACACAGTACCTGTACATATCCGTTGCTGTACACATCTATGTATACGGGTGTGGCGTATTACGAGAAAATAATTAAAACATAGGTCTTACTCGTCAAACTGAACAACATTAGTTCAGCGACTTTTAAGAATAATGGAGTTTTAGATTTTCCTTTTTCATACAAATTAAATACTGTCAGCAATGTACGCCATCCTAGAAGCCAACTGACGTCGCCTGACATGGTACAAACATCAAGCATTTTGCTTTACATTGCTTCTTCGAATAAACTTAAAAGTGTGATAAAAATAAAACAACTAATTACTTATTTTTAAAAGTCGCTGAACTAATGAAAGAAAGAAAGAAAATACATTTATTTAACGCCATAAAACAAACAAAGAACAAATAAAGACATACATGACGCTAAATAGGTCCCCACTCAGCATAATGCCACGGCAGGCCGTGGCGCGGATTTTCAGTGAGGACCTTATCTAAAAACTAACTTAAAATAAAAATGTAATATAAAAATAAATAAATATATAAATGTAATGTAATGTAATGTTGTTTAGTATGACGAGTTCGACCTATGTTTTAATTATTTGCTCGTATTACAGGCCACACCCGTTATGTAGAGTAGTTTGCTGATTTGGGGCCATTTCGCGCCATGCTTATTTTTTTTATTTTATTCTTGATTTTTTCTCCGTGTTGTCACGAACAAATGTTTCTACATAAGCTACTTTTTAACCTCCGACGCAAAAAGAGGGGTGTTATAAGTTTGACCGTTATGTGTGTCTGTATACTCTGTATGTCTGGCTGTGTGTTAGTCTGTAGCACCGTAGCTCTTACGGGTGGACCGATTTGAATGCGGTTTTTTTTATTCGAAAGCAGGTTTTCTAGCGATAGTTCTTAGACATGTTTCGTCAAAATCGGTTCAGACATTATTGAGATATTGAACTCTGAAGTGACAAAGTCGGGGGTTTCCAACTATTAGTTGGTTAGGTTATTTATTTTAATCTTGATTATTTTTCCATGTCGTCACAAACTACATAAGCTAATTTTTAGGTACTCATCCCGATATTCCCACATGATCCATTAACGATAAATGATAATGATTATTTATTTAAAAAGTTCATTTTTAGAAAATATATTAAAAAATAAAAAGTTTCCTTATTGATCTAAGTACTTAAGCAACTTATGGGCCCGAACTAAGATATCCTGCGTTTAGAGCTCGAAGAACTAAAATTGAGGTTTTAAATACATAAACAATCACCAGTGGAAAAAACTAAAAAACATATCAACTACTGTATCTTAATCAAATAAATTCCTTACATTTAGGGGCTGTTTCACCACCCATTGAGTAATTTTATTTGACGGATAAATTTAATTAATTGATGGTGAAAAAGGGGGTTGAAATCTAACAAAAAGAAAGGTAATAAACACTATCTAATTTACAACTTAATAATTTCTTTGTATTTCGTATGACATACATCGTAGAATCGCCAAGAGAATTTTTGTACATTTGCTAAAATTTAAACACAAATTAAAAGAATCGAGAGCATGTCCCTTTTTTGAACTAGGTTAGAAATGCATAGGTGCAACTCGCGCTATACACATTGATGTCAAAGTCAAAGTCAAAGTCAAAATATCTTTATTCAATTTAGGCTATAACAAGCACTTATGAATGTCAAAAAAAAAACTACCACCGGTTCGGAAAAACCTCTGCTGAGAAGAATCCGGCAAGAAACTCAACGACGTATATATTTTTTTTAAAACAGATTTACAATTTATCCAAAGATAATTACATAAAAGTACTGTAAAAGAAACAGAGGGTCAACAAAAGAGGCAGTCATTTGACGCGCAACGCCGCGCCGCGCAGTGATGCGTGGGCGAAGGGTTGTTTTGCTGACTGTATCAAAAAGTAGATTTTCCTGTCTAGATTTAAAAACTAAACATGCGAGTCGAAGTCACCCGCTGAGGGTTCCTTTTAAATTTAAGTCAGCAAGAATATTTTCCTACTTTATGTATGACTAGCTTATGCCCGCGACCTTGTCTGCGCGGATCTAGGTTATCGCGCGGTGGCGCCCTCTACCGGAATAAAAGGTATTCTATGTTGATCCTTGGGGTTCAAATTTCATCAAAATCGGTTTGGTTGTTTCGACGTAAAAGCGTAACAGACAGACAGACAGAGTTACTTTCGCATTTATAATATAAAGTAGGGATTAGTCTATGAACAACAAAGTTTTTTTGCGGTTTCGTTTTTCTCTCATAATCTTCGAATTGCAAGTTAGATTCATTGATATGAAAAATTAAATTTTTATTAATTTTTTCAGGCTACTTTATTATAAAATTATGGAGGTCCTACCAACAACATTTTTGTAGTTCCTTTCAATTTTAAATAGGTACCCACAGTTTAGTTGGTAACCGTTAGTAAATACACCTGATTTGTAATTTGCTTTATTTAATTCCATCACAATGATAACTGTTAAAGTTAATTGTCATTTTTAAGTTTGTACATCGGTGACATGACACGATCGAGCCACTTCAATAATATAGTCAGCTAAAGTAGAACCTCTTCTCTTCACATTCAGTCTTTATAGCGACATCGCAAAGCCAATTTATAAAATTCGCTATTTTGCCACAATCATTTTCATTTTGCCATTTCTTTCTTTTACACTGTATTTTATGAGGGTAGAAAGAGATGATGAATATGCGATCTGAAGCGCCCGTACGTTAGACAATAGGCTACCCGTCGAAGCTTAATAAAATAAACAAACTATATACACCGCTCGGATTTAAATAGTAATAAATTAATCAAGCCAAATATTTTCACGAGTTAATTAAAAGGGGTAACTGGCACAACACGCATGAAATGATCTGTGTTATCTCAAACCAATCGAGTTGTTTTATAAGGCTATCAGCGCCATTATGTTTTAACGCCATCTAGTGAGCTTTGTTGGCAACTTTTGTTTGAAGTGAGTTGACCGCGAATTGACTGCTATATTATTTTTGTCTCTTGTTTTATATTATTGGTGAATTCGTTGTTCTTTGGTTTAATTGTATTTTACATTTATTCAGAAGCAAAATTTTAGTTTAATCAAGACTAACGTGTGTTGTAATGAGATTATTTTTTAATATACCGCGTGCTTAAGTTGTAACTCGATGAAACAAAGTTCAAAGTTGCGATTTCGACTCTCATTGTAGAGCCGGAATGACGTCATCGCCAGTAGTAACTGATGCCGTATTTCATCACCCTTCTCAAGCGGGGATGTAACTCAGTGGTAGAGTGTCTGCTTCGCATGCTGAAAGTCCTGGGTTCAAATCCCAGCATCTCCAAAAGTCATCTTTTTGTCTTTTTTCAAAATTTAGTTTATAGAACCCATTTAATTAATTAGTAAAAACAAGCTATTATTTTATGTAATTGCTTCCAAATATTGCAAATCAATTATTGACTTGGGATTTGGTATATAGTATATTGTATTATTGATTCCTAGGCCACCGTTAGAACCACATAGTGATAGTTAACTTATCATTATAATATTTAAATTACGTAATGCGAAAAGACATACATACTTAAATAATATTATTTACTACGATTTAATTTATATTCTATGGATTCTATGGATGGAGCGACGACTTGGGTAAGATCGCGGGATCGCGGTGGATGCGGAAAGCACATGACCGGTCTGAGTGGAGAGCCTTGGGGGAGGCCTATGTCCAGCAGTGGACGTCTTTCGGCTGACATGATGATGATGATGATGAATAATCTATGGTCAAGTAATAGTTAGTCAACAAAAATTCGGCTAGCAAAAAAAAGTTTTTATAAGTGCTGTTGTTTTTGTAAATGTTGTTCTTTTACAAACAGTAATTTTATTTCTTAAAAAGTGTCATAAATTCGAATACATTCAATCAGCACAAATGCAGATTTTTTATACACCATTGCATTACGAGGCAGGTGTCTCAAATAAAAAATATTAAGTTTTACATGTATACTTAATTTTATAATCGGTGAGTGAATTATTCGAGTCAATAGAGCGGGAAACCACACGCGTGGCTGACTATAACGACAGAATCATTTAATGATCACTTTTAATAATTGTAGATGATTGACACACAGCTGCTGCGATTTGATGACGATTGGATAAATTTTGCTATGACTATTTTTGTAGGCTCCTAAGTCTTTGATGCAAGCATAGACCAAAATAATCTAACCATAAAAAACATTTTTAATAAGATCTTCTTTCGCTGACTGTACTTGCATTGTCACCAAAATTAGATTTGCATACCAAATTTCAAGTCGATGCTATTAACCGTTGAAGAGTTCCGTCCTACGGTGACGATCCTGGCTGGACTACCAGGATGTCACTACAAGGTTATTGTATTCTCACGCGATTTACATAAGTACCTATTCCAAATTTCAAGTCAATTTGACTACTGGAAGTTGGTAAAGTTTAACTTGCAAGATTTGACTACAGATAGACAGACAGACAACGGGACAGGTGAAACTAATAAAAGCTTGTAAAATTTCGCGCAAAAACTGTCATTTTGTCATTCAATACGGCCTCTGTCAATAAGTTTATGGATCTGCCTATAAGTTACAAGCTTTTATTTAGTTTCACCTCCCCCGTTGTCTGTCTGTCTGTCTGTAATCAAATCGAATCTGGTTATGATAATTTGATGAATAATGATGAGTATGAAAATAGTTCGTTAATTACTGAATTCACCGTCATCATCATCAACCTGCAATTTATAATTAAGTGTAGGTTATTATTCAATGGCTGAAGGAAACATTTTATTTCCATCATAACTTTATATTATGTAGGCACTTATTACAATTCCTTGAAGGCAAAACTATCCTAAAAATAAACGAACTATATATAATTATTTTAGGAACTAAATCTAAAATATCTCTAATATAAAAGTGTATTAGATGTGATATATTAATGTTAAAAAAATCTATCTATCCATGAAAATCAAACTTTCCGAACAGGAGAGATGAAAAAATATTTTCTAAGGGTTGACATTGTATTGCAGAATCAATCAGAGTTGACACACTATTGCATAACAGCGTCCTAAAGGCGGTAGGACTTTGTGCAAGGTCCGCCCGGATTGCTACCACCATCTTGCTCGCTAATCCTGCCGTGAAGCAGCAGTGCTTGCACTGTTTTTTTTTCGGCGTGGAGAGTAAGACAGCCGGTGAAATTACTGGCACGTGAGGTATCCCATCTTAGGCCTCTAGGTTGGCAACGCGTCTGCAATACCCCTGGTGTTGCAGATGTTTATGGGCGGTGGTGATCTCTTACCATCAGGAGACCCACTTGCTCATTTGCCATCCAGTCGAATAAAAAAAAAAACAAAAAAAAAGAGTTATTGTATTGTGTATCAGCACAAACTTATTTATCATTCATCTTAGAAATTTTTATCTAAAAATTTTAGCGTCTTAAAAATTTAGTGTTTGTTTATAAAAAATCGCATTAAAATTGCAACCATAGATAAACCGTCATGGTTTCTGCTAACAAAAAGGCAAAGGGTGTAGATAGGAAGATATCCGCCGGCTGCGTGGAAATCGAGTCGCGTCGCAATTTCCTGCAAGCCGGGGCTGGCTTTACCTGGCTTTGGAATTTAAAAATACTTATATTTTGACTATGAATATGTTTTCGTGTCTTGGGTTTTAGGATTCCGTAGTCAACTAGGAACCCTTATAGTTTCGCCATGTCTGTCCGTCCGTCTGTCTGTCTATTTGTCCTGTCTATCTATCTGTCTGTCGGCTGAGCTCAGAGACCGTTAGTTGTAGAAACCTGTAATTTGGCATGATAGAACATATCAGTCACGCCGGCAGTGGTAAAATAATAAAAAAAAAATTTAAGGCACCTACCAGACGTAGTGGGGTGAATTTTTTTTCTCGACTAACCCTATAGTGTGGGGTATCGACATCGCCACGACAATTTTTCGACTCAGTGATTTGTTTGCAAAATATTCAAACTCTTGTAAGTTGGTTAAGTTTGTTATTAAGATCATAACCTCATATTTATTGATTATAAATATGTATGTTAGTCTGTAAGGTATTTATTGTATGGGCCAAGTTGCCCGAAATAAATGAATTTATTAGTTACTAGCTTTTGCCCGCGACTTCGTCCGCGTGGAATAGTAACTTTGGGAAGTATTTAAAATTTATTTAGGATCCCTATTTTGCCAATAATAGCACATATAAACTTCTACGGTTTACTGAAAATAATCTATTTTAAAACATTGCTAAGTATAGGTAAATACCTATAAACTATTTTTTTTGTTCTTCCATCCATCCATCCATCCATCCATCCATGTTCTTTGGTAAAACATAAATATTTTGCGGGAAACCACATTTTACCAATACGACGTGTATTCTACCCTGTCAACATAAAAGGACTAAGTACTTAATTCTTCATAGTGAACTCTTGACACCTTACGTCCTTTATTGTAAATTAGGAGGGTAGGATTATAATTAAGACGCCATTTTTACTAAGCATAGCTACACATATTTCCGATAAATATACTTATAGTAATTTGTTTGAAATTCCTTAAGAACTTTCATCCCCATATTTTCAAGTAAACAGGTCGAAATTTGAAAGCGCCGGAACAAATGTTTTTTAGGGTTCCGTAGCTGAAAAGGAAAAAATGGAACCCTTATAGGATCACTTTGCTGTACGTCCGTCCGTCTGTCTGTCAAGACCCTTTATCTCCTAAACGCGCGGAGTATCGGTATCGAGTTGAAATTGAAACCGTAAACTCAGGTCAATAGTCCCGAAAGCTGTGAAAAATCAAACTTCTAAATCAAGGCAATCAAAAGCTACAGTCATTAAAAAGGTATTTCCATGTAAATCGCCTTAACAGAAAAAGTTATAGGGTACTTCCAGAAAAATAATTGTAATAATTGTATTTTTTTCTATGTGTATCTGTTTTCTGTATCGCTTACTATGTCTGGTGTACAATAAAGAGTCTTTGTATTGTAGGTATTGTAAATAAGAAAAATCTGAAAATTATAATTTTCATGTCTGACTGTCTATGTCAATAAGCCATCTAAAATGACCCCACATTGCGAACATTTTGCTTGAGCTTAGAAGGCTCTCTGCTCTCCGCTGCTGTTAGGATCTCCTCTACTAACATCACCTCTCGCAGGTAAAATTTTTTGAACAAATATCTATTTATCGCTTATCACGTGCCCAAATGCCAAGTTTCATAAAGAACCATCGATTTATCTTCGACAATGACGATCTTTCATATAAACTTTCATCCCCTATTTCACCCCCTCACAGGAAGAGTTTTAAAAAACGCGCGAATAAATATCTATTTATCTCTTATCACGTGCCGAAATGGCAAGTTTATCATCGATAATGACGACCTTCCATATAAATTTTCATTCCCTATTTCACCCCCTCGCAGGTCGAATTTTTTAAAAAAGCTCAAACAAATATCGATTTATTTCTTATTAAGTGCCTAAATGCCAAGTTTCATAGTTTTATCTTCGACAGCGACGAACTTCCACCTTATTAACTTGCATCCCCTATTTCAACCCCTTAAAGCCTCTTTTTTGCGATAAAAGATAGCCTATAGTCTTTCCTAAGGTCTATTCTATCTCTGTACCAAATTTCATCAAAATCGGTTCAGCGGTTTAGGCGTGAAAGCGTAACAGACAGACAGACAGACAGAGTTACTTTCGCATTTATAATATTAAGTATTCTTATTAAGTGCCTAAATGCCAAGTTTCATGGTTTTATCTTCGACAGCGACGAACTTCCACCTTATTAACTTTCATCCCCTATTTCAACCCCTTAAAGCCTCCTTTTCGCGATAAAAGATAGCCTATGTTCTTTCCCAAGGTCTATTCTATCTCTGTACCAAATTTCATCAAAATCGGTTCAGCGGTTTAGGCGTGAAAGCGTAACAGACAGACAGACAGACAGACAGACAGACAGACAGACAGAGTTACTTTCGCATTTATAATATTAGTATGGATTTATTATTATCACCTGCATCTTATTTTGGTTTTGACTTTTGGACAGATAGGCAAAAGGATAAATATACAGATATCCTACTAATATTATAAATGTGAGTCTGTAAAGATGTTTGGAGCAATACCGGCTGATCGGATTTACGTGAAACTTGGCGTGCAGATAGACAAAGATCTGCATTGAGACATAACATAAATATTCTACTTTAAAGCGCAAATATTCATTAAAATCTAAACCGGTGGGTGGAAAATTTGAAAAAAAAATCAGGATGGTAGTAAGTATATCAAACTTGCAAGGAAAACTATAACGGTTAAGTTTTCTTGAGAATTATAAGTAGTTTAAGAGCAAATAGCAGCCTAAAGTATAAAATATACCTAAACTTGGAATATTCCGTAAAAAGACGAAATCCTTAGAAAAATATTACTTATTTGGTTCGTAATGGCTACGGAACCCTATTTCGGGCGTGTCCGACACGCTCTTGGCCAGTTTTATTTTCATTGACTACCTGTTAATTGACCTAAATAAACTAACGTCCCGTTCTCAATCAAAAAATAAATGGTCACATTAGACATAAGATATTATCCCGGTAATGGCTTCCCGTGGGATAATATTTTAATCAAGAATAGAGGGCACTGTCCAAGAACGGTGATGTACCCATGTACCGCAGCTCTCAAGATGACGTGACGTGTTAACTTCGTTTGCAATCAGTAGATGGCGTTGTAACCTTTTATATATTGCGTTGCCATGGTAACAAAAATCGTGTATGTAAACTGTTGTCGTTGTGTATTTCAAAAATTGCATGGGCATAATAGACAACAGTTCAGTTAAGACGGCACTAAGCTATTTGCAATGCGGGTGAAGCCGCGGATTAAGGCTACTGTATAAAGAAACAGGCCTGTAAATAAATACCGACATGACCTTCAAACCCTTTTTCAGTCAGGATTTATAAATAAACCCAAAAAAATGAACTGATACTCGAAAGGCCGCCGTCTGGCACAAATAAAACCAAAATAAACTTGAAAAACAATCACACAATGTTTAACTGTACGTCAAAGTATTAGATGTTATAGCGAGTGCGTTATTGTGAGGGTCTGTAGCACATTACTGGTCAAAATGAATTGTTGATAGGCGCCCAAATGTCAGCCCAAATGGAATAGGGAATGAGCATAGCTTCATCAGACAGGGCTGATCAATATTGAACGGTTTTTGTTCTTTGTGTGGCTTTGACTTTAGTACCTATTTACTAGCTTGTACAGTCACAAGCGATAATATCTGACGAAGTGTGCATAAATAACTGATACGACTCTTTTTTAACTCACGACGCAAAAAGAGGGGTGTTATAAGTTTGACCGCTTCTGTCTGTGGCACCGTAGCTCTTAAACGGGTGGACCGATTTGAATGCGGTTTATTTTTATTTGAAATCAAGTTTTCTAGTGATGGTTCGTAGACATGTTTCGTCAAAATCGGTTTAGCCGTTTTTGAGATATTGAACTTTGAAATGACAAAGTCGGGGGTTCCAACTTTTTATTGGTTAAGTTAGGTTAGGTTATTCTTTGTGTCCTTTGACTTGATTTACTGTCATTCGGTGCAAATTGAAAATCGTCCACTGGAATTGACCGTTTTGAATTGGGACCAAAATCTAAAACCAAAGTGAATTTTGTCAAAATATGATTGTGCTGAAAAATATTTTCAACCAAATTTATTTTTGTTGTAAATTAATTAAACCCAAATGGAATATTGTCCATTACAAAGTATGAGCAAAATGAAATAAGTAATTAATGAATGTTGTCTAAATCAAGTAATAACTTGATATGTAGGCCCAAAACAAATGATTTCGGGGGGAAACATATTTACAATTCGTCATTTTTCTGAGTGTGCAATAAATGTAAATACAAGTGGTCGTTTTATTTTCGGCGTACATCAAATTTGACAATTTTGCTATGGTACAAGATTTAATTTTCGACTATTTTCAAGGTGGTCAATTTCCCTTGTTGATGTATTTCAAATTGTCATTTTTCTGCTTGGACGTATAATTTCGAGTTGTCCATTTTCCATTTGCACTAAATGATAGTAAATCTTTGACTTTAGTACTTAATAGTCTATACAACAATACGATACAATAACTCTTTACCCAATAGTAGGCGATACAGAAACAGGTATTCAGAGAGAAATTTACAAGGTACCTAACCTAAGCTAATAGGCGACCTTTATCAGCGATTTGACATGCGTAACTCAAGTGTACAAGTTGTTATTGGAATTTTGGGTTTTGAAAAAAATCCCATGGGAGTTCCAAAATACTTCTTGGGCTTGGGCTGCATAAAAAACACTAGTGCCTATTGACAGGGACCAGTCTGAAAACCAGCGCCGGGCCATCAAACCCAGCATATTATTATGCTGAGACTGGGGACCCATTTCCAACTTTTAGTTTTTGTCCCGCAATTTTTATTTTTAACAATTTCTAATTTTAAGTTGTGGCAATAAATGTTTTTTTTATTTTTTTTTATTTTTCATATTTCTTATCATAGCTAACTACTAACGGGAATCTACTACGGGATAAGTCCGTATTTGTACTTGGCCTTTTTTTCGTGTATCCTTTTTGTACAATAAATAATTAAACAAACAAACGTACTGCTTACGAGCAAGTGTGATAAAAATATTTTTAAGTGTAGATCATCATCATCATCATCTCAGCCGTAGGACGTCCACTGTTGGACATAGGCGTACTTGCTTCGGCAGTACATATACTAAAATTGGAACGATACATAGAAGATTAGTATGACCTCCGCGTTAGTGTAAATACGAGTACCTACACATATGGACGACGACCGGATGGCTAAGTGGTTAGAGAACCTGACTACGAAGCTTGAGGTCCTGGGTTCGAATCCCGGCCGGGGCAGATATTTGTGTGAATAACACGAATGTTTGTTCTCGGGTCTTGGATGTTTAATATGTATTTAAGTATGTATTTATCTATATAAGTATGTTTATCCGTTGCCTAGTATCCATGGTACAAGCTTTGCTTAGTTTGGGACTAGGTCAATTGGTGTCAAGTGTCCCATGATATTTATTATTTATTTATTATTATTATTATTATTTATATATTACTTGTATCTATAAAAATATGGACACAAAAAAAACGAAGCGATGGTGATTGATGGGCGACGGTGTTTTAGTCAAATGTTTTGAGGCGTTTTCCAATTTTGATTTTATTTTGCCTAATTATTTCCAGTTCTTTCTTCGTTCAAATTACAGAAACCGACAAAAGTCGCGGCAAATCTTAGGGATCGCTAGTGTCCCCACTGCCGAGGGTTGGCGGGACAAATTGTGGGGTCCCGCGGGAAATCTACGGTTATTAACTGTCAATCATACACACCCTATTGAGCGTGATTTTTTGACGATAGTAATAACTACCGAATACGCTCACGGTACAGAAAATGTTAGGAGTGAGGTTTTTGAAAATTTAAGCCCTGTTTATTATTACCCGCACTCTGATAAGTAATATTTTGGTGAAAATACCAAAACACAAAAATCATACCTGTCACATAAAAATGTGACAGATAAAACGACAGGAACTTTTCAGATGGTGATCAAACAGACCCTAAAAGTCATTAGTTTTTTTCTGCGTAATAGTCTAGTATTAGTAGAGGCTGAAAAATGAAACAATATGTTTTAAAAATAAAAAACCCGTCTACCTTACACATTCAATGCCAAGAACCCGCTAGGCGCAGTTTTCGCTACAAAGCGGAAAAAAAGCTGCTAAGCGCTACGCGAATGCGTGCTTGTGTTAAAAAGTACTAAAAAAGAAGAAAACAAGTCTAGAATAAGTGGGCTAGAATTCTGTAGATACTGTATTAGATACTGAGAATTAATGAACTGGTCACAATATGAATGGGTCCCGACTGTTGAACTTTAAGTTAGCTACTTAACAGAATTCTAACCCTAGTGACTTGTTTTCTTCTTTTTAGTATTTTTTAAGGCAGTCGGATTTTTTGTTTTTTAAATTTATTGTTTTAATTTACACTTTTTTTGTGAAAACTGTAGATTAAAACTATTATAACTAGTATATATTAAGAATGAGCTAATTATTAGCTTTCATTTGATACTCTACTTAATAGGTTTGAATAAAAAAGTTTTTGAAAGCTCACAATTGGCGCCAAAAATCCGCCATTTTGATTTTTCAAGAATTTCATGGACCCATTGTCACTCGCGTCATCAAGACAAATCCAATGACGTATCATTTATTAAAATGGGTTCAGCCGTTGTGTATTTAGGAGAGGACATAGGAGTAGACATACATACATACAAGGCAAACACATAACCCTCCTTCTTCGCAGTCGGGTATAAAACTACTAGGTACTAAATTACAGAATATAAAAAAGGTTATTAAATGTATTGTTTAAAAATAATAGGTACTATAATAAATAAATACGTCTAAATTTGAAATTCCTGCAAAACATTCGATCGGCTTATCGGGCTTTTTTTTAATTTTGGCAACAACGCAAGGCACGAACCCTCTATAGATAGGTATAGCGGTTGCGACGTTGCTACTAATCTGTTAGGTAGCTCTGTTACATACAACCCGAGGGCTGCTCTAAAATTTGAAAATAGAAGTACGAACTTTGAACTGGCCTGTTGTACGTCTCGATTCTAAAGTGGCTTTTACTTTACCCATGCTTTACGAACTCTAAACAAATCGCATCGCCGTATTTTGATAAATAGCTGTAATAATAAAGTTTAAAAATTTAAAAGCAACGTTAACTATCAAATTATTTATGACTAATTCTGACACGCCGCACGAGCCAAGAGGTAAATAAAGCCATAAATTCGTAGAGACGGTTTAGAAATATAGACGAATTATCTCGTGTAAAATATTAATGATCTTCCCCATTAGTGGAGAGCTTTTTACACACACACAAAGTTGGATGATGTAGAGATGCTCTGGAAGAGACGAACTAATCTATATGCTGGACTATATACAAGGACTATACTGATTTTTATCAGTGATGTCTCTTAGCAAAACTTATATTTTTTATTAATTATCAAATACACACCAAACCTAGATTAGAAATAGAAATACACAATAGAAAACAATATTGCAAATCAAAATTTTCTTAATATTCAAAATTAAGTAATGGTAAGTGATATTTTATGAAAAGTAATTTGGCTGCTGAGTGAGAGTTGAGAGTCTCAAGTCACTCAACCGTCGTAAACCTCCGATTATATTTTGTTGTTAAAAAGCGCGTGGAAGTTCCGCAGTTGCGGAAACAGAAACAGAGGTCTGTTGCATCACTATTTTTTACCCACAAAGGACTGCCTCCACGATATTTACTATTTATTTTACAAGCTTTTATTTAACTTTCAATGCAAATGTATGTTATATATGTGCTGGTCAAATCTTGCAAGTTAAATTTGACCCACTTCCAGTGCTCTTCTTCTTCTTCTTCTCTTTTAAAATATGGCTTTTCTGTCCTAATTAATAGGACAATTTCGCCAGTGTCAAGGTAAACTCTCTTTGAGAGGGACGTTGTACGGTAATTGTAGTTTTTGCAACTTGATAGTAAAATTCCAGAAACCACGTGGAGACCACTTGCGCATTAAAAACGAGAGCAGTATAGAATTTTGGGATCACTGTTCACTGTTAAGGTTAATCGCCGCATAAAACACTATCAAAATTATACTTCAACTAGCCAAAGAAACAGAAATAGCAAAATTAGAGATATTGTCTACATCCGCCATCTTCGAATGCTACAAATCAAATCTCCAGTGCTCAGATTGACTTGAAATTTGGCATAATTATGTAAATCTGGTGACCATACAATAATCATCAATCATCTTCTTAATGGACCTCCTCGCCAAATTTCAAATCAGTGCCATTAAACTGAGTTGAAATTTGGTACCAAAATGTAGTTTAGAATTACAATGGAAACAGTACAGTCAGCAAAAAAAGCTTGAAATAAAAAATATTTTTTGTGATCACTTCACAGGCCCCCACTCCTGAAATATGACTCGCTTCATCTTTGACGATGTTAGTTTGATCGACAAAAGTAAAATTACATGCCCCATTTTTTCTGATAATTTAAGGAACTGACAGACTAAACAGAATGTTTTTTTTACCCAAGAAACTATTCAATAAAAAAAACTGCCTAAAAGTAATCAACGATACCGTTTCCGCCACTTCCAGCGTCTTTAGCTCCAAGCACTTTGTAATCATAAGGCAGATTGGGTAAAAGGCGATAAATCTCCACGCGGCAACCTGCGCGGGAGTGGGGGACTGTAATTAGTAAAACAACTTCCTTATTGCCTAGATACTTGTTCCATATCTGGTACCTGGTGCCACTAATGTAGGATCTTTAGCACTTTTACAAGAATAATCAGAAATAACAATACATTTGTATTATTTACATAAACAATGTATGACGTACCTTGCTCACGCAAAAAGAGAAAAAGCGCTTTTCCACGCAGATTTCGAAGGAGCTACCGCCTTTTCAAGCTAGTGAGGTGAAATATATTGGCCAGCCTTGCTCTAGCCTACATCGTAGCCTATGATGTGTTAACTACTTAATTGCCGTCGGTAACGAATCGATACCAAGGACCGCTCGTGGAGGCAAAACCCTTTCATTAAGCTTTAATGACGTGCGTAATGCAATACGCTTGTGGTGAATATGGGATAGGCGGCGTTCACACTGTCGTAGTTACTTTTCATTTTTATTTCAGCCTATGTATCCTATCCCCGGACTATCAAAGTCAAATTCAAAATATCTTTATTCAATTTAGGCTATAGCAAGCACTTATGAATGTCAAAAAAAATCTACCACCGGTTCGGAAAAACCTCTGCTGAGAAGAATCCGGCAAGAAACTCAACGAGGTATATTTTTTTTAGACAACAACAACAACTATATCTTTGAAGTGTATGTTTACCTAAGTATAAGCTCTATTATAAGTAAGCCGTGTATCAGACTTGTCGGGGCAGTCGGTAAGATTTGTTTTACTAATAAACACATCTATAATTAATTGATCATCGTATATTTTAATTATTTATTCTTCCATCTATACGTCCTTTTACCGTACTTTTACACTATGACAAAAAATAATAATAATAGGTTTTAGATTTAAATAATGCAAGGCATAAAATACTAATATTATTGGAATGAGGGCTAAAAGACAAGTGAAATATCGCTAGATGGCGTTAGTAGCGTGAGGTTTTTTGACGTTACGGTCTTTCTTGCAATTGGCTAATAACTAAATGAGCCAATTGCAAGCAGAAGAAAATTCCAAAATAATGTCAGTGCCAAATTCTAAATATTATTTACGTTGTGCGTATATTTTAAAAAAAGTGAAGAAAATGAATCAACTTAGATGTCAAGAAGGGGAAATGGATCGAATTAGGTACCTACAGATCAATATTATTATCGATTCTTGTGACAGCTCAGATGAAGAATTAAATGATAGCGAATGAAAGCAAAAAAGGACTCAGTATTATTTTACTTGTTAAGAAGAAAAGGTATTGTGGTTTCATTAAATTAAGAGACATACTTAAGTTATTCTTTCTTTCATGCGAACCGTACAACCACTACAAATGCAATTCTAAGCTCTCGCTAATTCATCTAGAAGAAAGGGAATAGAACTCCCAAAGTAACGAGTGAGTGAATCAATCGTTTGAGTCTCAGGGAAGGACATAGGATAGTTTTTTACTCCGGAAAATTGCATAATTTCCACGGGATATCGATAAACGAAAAACTCAGAGATGCGAGCCGGGGTTTGAACCCACGACCCTCTGCTTGAGAGGCGATAGGTCAAAACACTATACCACGGCTTCATGTGCGGAATTACATTTGAAATTTACCACTAGCTTTGCGGTAAAAGAAAACATCGTGAGGAAACCTGCAAAACCTGCGAAGCAATTCAATGGTGCGTGTAGTTCCCAATCTGCACTGGGCCCGCGTGGGAACTATGGCCCAAGCCCTCTTGTTCTGAGAGGAGGCCTGTGCCCAGCAGTGGGACGTATATAGGCTGGGATGATGATGATGATGATCGATTAATGAATTCTACACGGACGGAGTCGCGGGTAACACCCAGTTCAATATAACATTTGTTAACTTAGACCTACCCATAATCTCAACTCAAATAACCATTCTACCGCACAGTGTACACTCGACCTAAGGGCCGTATTATATCAGTGGTATCAATCAGTCATATAATAGTGGTATAACGACGCTACACGACCGCTAAACAATTACTGTAGCACATGACAAGCTATTAAACAGCGGTGTTGATGTTTTCATGACAACTTTAATCAGATGGGGTTGCGCTGCTATTTGTCAAGAGGTGATTAGTTATTAGTGTTAGATCGGATTTGGAGGTATTTTGATTATTAAATTACTGTTGTACAGTCACCAACTCAACTCCAATATGACATCATAAAGCGTGCTTAAATATCTGATACGGCACTCCTTCTAGGGACGGTAGGATATGTCAGATATTTTAGACGTTCTACTATTGAAGATATTAATAAATAAATATCATGGGTGGGACACTTGACACCAATTGACCTAGTCTTAAACTAAGCAAAGCTTGTACTATGGATACTAGGCAACGGATAAATATAATTATATACATATAGATATTATACTTAAATACATATTAAACACCCAAGACCCGAGAACAAACATTCGTATTTTACATACAAATATCTGCCCCGACACGGGAATCGAACCCGGGACCTCAAGCTTCGTAGTCAGGTTCTCTAACCACTAGGCAATCTGGTCGTCTAAACATTGTTTTCCTAGCTTTAATACGAGTAGTTGAGAGAATTTATAAATAATTGTTTTGAAAAAATAACTTTCTGCCAAGTTTCTTGCGGCGCATCATCTTGGCAATGGTCTTTCCGAAAGCGCTGGTAGTATAAAAAAGTGGCATGTAAAAGAGCCTTTTGCGGCCCGCTTCCAGTCCTATAATGAACGTTCTTTTTAATGCCACATTCTCTCCCTTATGTCAAATTTTACAACGATACAAACCTTCACCGAAAAAGAAAAAGCTAACAAATTGCTAAATTGATACAAGTGGTTAAGTACGCGATAGCGTGACAACACGTGACGTGTCAATTAGCGTGTTGATGGCATGTTCCTATTACGATGACGAACGAGCCCGTACTATACAAATTTTAGGACATTGTCACTTGGCTTTTCGATCAACTTGTGTATTACAGTCACCAGCATCAATATCTGACACAACAAGCGTGCATAAATATCTGATACGACTCTATTTCTAGGGCCGGAAGGACGCGTGTCAGATATTTTTGCACGCTCCGCTGTGGCAGATATTAATGCTGGTGACTGTACCCATAAATAATGCCCACCGTCCACTGCCAGCGGAGCAGCGGGGCTACTACGAAACTCGCAAATCGAAGTTCGTATCGCATCGTTTCTTTCACTCGTGCAAAATGACATAAGCGTCAGCGGGACGGCAACATACGAAGTTCGAGTTTTGCACTTCGTGGTATAGGGCCAGACCCCGTACACCCGCACACGTAAACCCGCAATGGCGAACTGCAGGCTGTTTGGCTGAATAAGAAGTCATAAGCTTTTTATACCTCTCCAGTCTGATTCGCACTTAGCCGGTTTAAAAAAAGTCGTGTCGTTTAGGGTCGTTTAAGACTAGCGTTTTATCGTTGTCGTATTTGTGCATTCCTACCTACGCGCATGCTCAATGCTCGAATAAAACAAAAGCGCATCTGTACTAGGGTTGTAACGGAACTTCGCCTCCGCCTCCGTTACTGCGGAAGTTCCGCAAGAAATCGTATCTTCGCCTCCGCCTCCGCCATTTTTTTGCGGAGTTTTAACGGAGGTTTAATTTTCATTTTATTATCTCGGCGCGCAGCTGGAACACGGTCGGGGTGGGGGCAGGCGTATGCCAAATAACACACGACAGGAATCAACCTGGCTCGTTGCTTGGACATAAGAAATTGTAATGTATATGTTTGATTGAATCGCGATTTTTTAAAGTTGTTTTGTACAAAGTAATTGTTTATTTAAGTCACATGCACGATGACGCCGAAAACAAATGAGATTTGGCAGTTTTTTTAAATTTTAGAGATATTTGAGTTGAATAAAGCATAAACTACTATTTTTTCCACATCCACTTTCACCTCCGCATCCGCCTCCGTTAGCCTCCGCAACCGCGGAGGCGAAACTCGTCGCCTCCGTATCCGCCTCCGCCTCCGCTAAGAAGGCCTCCGTTACAACCCCTGTACCCGCGTACAAGCGCTTTCAAAATCGAGTTTAGGTATACGCGCAAAGAAAACGCTAGTCTGTAACCACCCTTAATGAAAACACAAGGCTGCGTGTCAACCAGAATGAGCGTGGATGCGTTGTGAGGAATGTATTTTTCATGAACCAATAGAAACGCTCCATTTACCTAGCCTCACTCCGATAGGAGGATAGGTACTTAAATGAAGCATTTCTATTAGGAGTACTAATGTATGGGCAAAAAACTTTTCCCAAAAAAAAACTTATCACAATTTATAATTTTTTTATTGGCTAATTATTATTTTACAAATAATTAATTAGTCATGATTCATATTACCAAGTATTATTTAGTAAAATGTATCGTTTGGCGTAACGTACTCTTCCCAAAATATCAATTTTACAGTTAAAATTTTTATTTGGCAAATTAGTGTTTCCCAAATAAATATTTATTTATTATTCCAATTAATTATTTGGGAATAACTCGAAACTCGAAGTTCGTATTGTACCGTCCCCCTTGCTCTCGTATTAAATAGTACAAGTGTCAGAGGGACCGCACCACACGAATTTCGAGTTTCGTTGTAGCCCTGTAGCGCTCCCCACAGAAACGAACTGCTCCCAGAAAAGTAAGTTATTATGTCATGCGGTATTTTATGAAACAAGACAAGTAATTACTTAGTCTTGTCTCATATTACCAAGTATTATTTAGTAAAATGTATCGTTTGGCATAACGTACTCTTCCCAAAATACCGCATGACATAATAACTTACTTTTCTGGGAGCAGTTCGTTTCTGTGGGGAGCGCTACAGGGCTACAACGAAACTCGAAGTTCGTGTGGTGCGGTCCCTCTGACACTTGTACTATTTAAAACGAGAGCAAGAGGGACAGTACAATACGAACTTCGAGTTTCGAGTTTCGTAGTAGCCCTGCAGTTTTAACCTAACCTAACTTACTTTTCCGGTAGCAGTTCGTTTCTGTGGGATACGCAGTCTAACCTCATCTACTTTTCTGATAGCAGTTCGTTTCTGTGGAAGACGCAGTTCTAACCTAATCTAATCTACTTATCTGGTAGCAGTTGGTTTCTGTGGTTGGTTTGTACGAAATGTCATTTTGAAGAAACATTTTTTGGAATACAATATTACTTAACCAAAGAAAAACATTTGCTTAAAAAACGTTTGTCGTACTTAATAAAATTATCGAAAATACAAACTGAGACATGGATGCACAGAAAAACCAGAAAAAGAGCGCTGGGAATCGAACCCAGGTCCTCAGCAATCCGTGCTGCGTGCTATAACCCCTATACCACCGCTGGACAGGAATCTGGACACGAATTTTTCCTTTCTTTTTTTATATGTTTTCACGGGATACCCGTAAAAGTAACAAATTTGGAGTTGAAATAAAAAATACAAAGACTCCAAAAAACCAATCGTAATAAAATTAGACAAAGTTAAATTATGCCAAATGATAATTTGACCAAATGAATAAAATGCGAAATGTAAATATGCTAAAGATTCGTTTGGGAAATGAAACTACTGCGATAAGTTTTTTAGGAAGTGAAATTTGGCGAAAAATATTTTGCCGAAACGGCAGTACACCTTTCTATTACTTTATGAAAAACACATTCCTCGGAAAACGATCACGCACATCTCTGGTCGCAACGCAGCCTTACATGTTTACAAACCAAAAAAAAGTATAGCACTCTACATTCTTTATACACGTCCACAATGCTTAAGCATGCAACGTACCTACCTCCTCGTCGCCTCCTTGCAAACTGACTGACATAGCTTTCAAAAAACCTCTTGTCATTTTGTGTCCTGTATTTTGTAAGCTTATTTTATAATAGATTTATAACGATGTATATTTTTGTAATAACATTGCATGTTATGTTACTGAGCACTGGTACAATAGGAACGCGGAATGTCGGAACAGTATTGTTTACTAGGGACGACGTGCAGAATAGAAAGTGGAATAAGGACACCCTAGCGCTCCTCAAAGCTAGGATGTACTTCCAGAGGGTCGTACCCCCCTTCTCCTCCCCCCGCGCAGACGTACCCGAATACGTAACCGGCTTGCTAAGATATCTCCGAAACAGCTACGCAACAATACGCAAAGAGTCAGCTGACAAAGAAACAGATAGGATCCTCACGATCGCCTTTACTGATGTCATAGGTGGATACTTGAAAATGTTTGCCCTCCCCATTGCCAAATACGCTTACTACGGAGGAACGCTACCCAAAGAAGATACCCTAAAACTATTCCTTTTCTACGAAGACGCTAAGAGGTACTTACACCATAATGGATCCACCTGGGCAAGGCCTGACGTAACCCTATTAAATTCTGTCACCATTAACGTCGCGAACACACCTTTTGCTTTCATCAACGCAAGACACAAGCAAACACCAGACCCTTGCGTTTTTCTGTCATATTTCGAAAAGACCCCAACCGGTCTCACTATACCAACGCCTAGAATAGACTGGTCTTCCTGTACCATGTTCATACCGCTTGCTAATCATTCCTTCGTTAACCTTTACTCTGCGAAACGTGCTACGGATTTACACAAGTATTATAACATCGCGACAAACTGTGTCCGCATGAAGCGGCCCAGCAGCTTGGACAAGTTCACGGAGAGATTCCAATCGTGGCTGCAAGTTGACGTGGTTCCACACCTCAACGATGATCACTTGTATCCAGCTCTCCAAGGCATCCTCAGCCTCATCAACAACACGGCAAGCGTAGCACCCTATAGCGTCTTAAACAACGTGATGAATGAAATCAACAACGACGCAGATCAAATTGGGTTAGACCTACGGATCACCTCTAAGAAAATGGCAATAATAATAATCATAGTGCTACTCGAATTGGCGTGGTGCATACCGACATTGCTGTTCGTGCTGTACAAGAATGTGAAGAGAGAGAGGAGCAGGGGTACTACTAGAACGTCGTTTATCTTCCGCAGCCAGAGCAGCAGTAACGGTTGTCATGGATCCGATGGCACTGATTTTACACCAAAATGGCACGTTAAAAAGAGACGCGGAGGTTTAAGGTTAAAGCAGAAACCATACACCATGATGGAAGTAGGTGCAGTATATTCATCCCTTTCTGTTCTGTCTGTGGCAGAGCAGATGAAAGAGCCACGATCGTCAGCTCGCTCTACGGATGTGGCTACCATGGTAGACGAAGCTGCAACCAAAAAGAGAATCAAAAAAATATTGAAAGATTCAGAGACTCAGCCAGATCGTACTATACATTCTAAGAAAATACAGAAAAAAAATGCGAGTAATGAAACATGGACAAAGCACCAATCATCCGATGACACGGGTAAAACTGTCACGCTGTCGTCGCACGTTACATCAAAAAATACAAAGATTCAACTGCGCCGCACAAACAGAAAAGGGGCACAGGACAGCTCTACGTCAAATTTCATTGACGATAAAATAGGTTTACTTTGTGCCTCACGCCCACCTGTAACTGAAGTTACTGATTCTATAAAAATTGTTCCGGATATCAAAACTGAAACGACAAGATTTGAAGGTACAGCCTCTTTGCAACATAAATTTAGTACACCGGGCTCAGCAAGTACACCAGCACCTTGTAGTGATGACAAGATTCTCAAAACCAAACGAATTAGTAAGGCCAGAGCTTCGAAGTGTACAACAGAAGAAAACGCTCTCAAATATAAGACTGGAGACAAGCCTTATTTAGAGATACGTATAGACCGCCCTAAGCAGGGAATAAGCGTAGGTGTATCAAGAAAAGAGGAAAAGAAAGATTTACCTAAAGCGGATATTAAATCTTTTAATAGATTGGATAGTAAAGCGGAGAACCAAATGTTATTGAAATCAGTTGTTAAAACGGAGACTGGAGCACATTCAAAAACAGATAATGCAGCACCTAACAAAACGAATAATGCTGCAAGCAAAAATACTGATATAATATCGGATAACGAGGTGAAAAAATGTGATAAAATAGTGATACCAAAAACAGATTGTAAAGTAAGTAAGATTCCAAAAAGAGCTACAAGTCCTCAAACAATACCCTGTAGTGTCCCTGGACAATCGGCTATAGGGACTAGTCCTAGATATAATGTGCCAAAGGAAGGGACTAAGTTCAAAAAGAGCATGATACCTAAACTGAAGAGGGCAAAGGATGACTGCGCTCTAAAACGCGAAAGGAGCGCTAAATTCGACAAACTTAATATTACACTGTAGTTTGTTATGGTAGATTTTGTGTAAATATATGTAAGAAAGTGATTTGTGATGGTTCTTTTATTTTTAATGTTCCCTGTTTTCTACTAACAGTCGTTTGGTGCTAGCAGCATGCATATAAGCGTTTTCGGAACTTTTGCCTAGTGCGGCTGTCATAATTTTGTAAGCACATGAAAGTACACGGTACCTACAGGTGCAGGTGCACGGAGCGGGAGCACGCCTGCGGGCGCCGGTGCAGGCAGAATCCGCCGCAGTTAGCCCTGCTCATACTATTTTTTAACCCCTGACGCAAAAAGAGGGGTGTTATAAGTTTGACCGCTGTGTGTCTAGTCTGTCTGTGGCACCGTAGCTCTTAAACGGGTGGACCGATTTGAATGCAGTTTCATTTATTTGAAATCTGGTTTTCTAGCGTTGGTTCTTAGGCATGTTTCATCAAAATCGATTCAGCCGTTTTTGAGATATTGAACTTTGAAGTGACAAAGTCGGAGGTTTTCCAACTTTTTGTTGGTTAGGTTATTAGTAGGTGTCCACCCGCTCCGTGCAAACCGTGTCAGCTAGAGTAGGCCCTAAGACCACGAACTCTTCGCCAGCGGGCAGCGATGCGGCAAGCGTTTCCTCTGTTCATTGCGAGTGTTGCCAGGGTAACCACTATATTATGCCATGCATTCGGCCATGCAATGAATAGAGAACACGCTCGTCGCTTCGCTAACCGCCCCGCTGCCCGCTTGGGTCCAGACCGCGGATTACACGCCTTTTTTGTAGTGCTTAAGGAACAAAATACTACAAATAATCCCAGGCCGCGGCCTGACTGTCCTATATTTCTTGAATCACAACTGATCTACTTACCTATTTCTTTTTGTAGGTACCTACACTGGTTTTCTCACTTCTGCATAATTTCTTTCAAATTTTTAATTATAGAATGTAAGTTTACTAAAATTTGTAGATGCCGCTCATTGCTCAAAGAAGTTGACTCCACACTGCTCCAACGTGCGCTAGTCACTGATTAATTTATAGCCCGAAATCCCATCCGGATGAAGAATCACGCCATCAACCTGACTTACGGTGCTTATAACCACTATAGAAGCTTTTGCCCTCATCTTCGGAACATAATTAAACTTTGATTTATTTTCTCGAGAAATTGCGATAAGTGTGTATAATTTTGAGAGAAAGAAAGAGACATTTATTTACTTACTTAGTTTTGGACCGCGATTGAGTTTTTTTTCAAGAAGAGTAATAATCTAAATAGTTTTTATATCTTTAAGCAACAGTAAGTTCTACAGTGGAGCAAAGGAAGTAACAGGGTGAGTCCTTTTCACACATAATTTCTTGATGATTTTTCTAGCAAGTCATCATGATAATTTGAAGCGAAAAGGTTCCATTCGCGATTCAGTTTCTTCGACTGCAATCCCGATCCATGTGAATGTCTGTAATAAACGAGATCCAGCTAACTAAATAAATACCAAATTTTATTCAAATCTGTCGTTACCTGTAGCGCGAGAGTAAGAAATACATATAATTTATAACATTCGCATTTTTAAATAATAGTTGCAGTAGTATTTCGGGATTTCTACTTTTTACAAGGTGTTTTCAAATTATTCAATTATTCCTGAATGTTGCGAAAGACGATGGGTGACTGAACATTCCTGTAAATATTTTTCAGCATTTTTATAAAGATTTCCATATTATTATAACGATCAATGTTCGAAGAATACCGTGACAAAGGCGTGATTAGATTAGACTTTGAACCGAAAATTACGATGAAAAACCTTTACAGGGCGGTCAGCTGAACTATTTCCTGCTTCAATATTTCAAAATAATTTGGGAACAGCATATCTATAATATAATGTAACCTGTAGTACCTACACACGACCAACCTAAGTTTGCACCTCGCACTTAACAAGAACAGTTCAAAAGCTTAAAATTCAATAAATAGGAGGCGAAAATTTTAGCGTTAGCATTTTTCATTCTTTGTCGCCGATACGCGTTTTACGCGTTTTTGGTCATGTTATAGGTACAGTCGAGGTAATAGTAATCACGTATCAGAGTAAATCTTTTTATCACCAATTTCACTATGATTTCTTTAGCAAATATGGATTTTCCACATGACATTAGTAGCACAAAGGTTTTACCCTGATACGTGATTCAGTTTCCTCGACTGTACTAAGATCCAAAAGGGTATATATATAGCCTTATTAATAAATACTACATCATACAAAGCTCCCGCACTAATCACTGACGAATTTATTGGGCCGGGCCGGATACACCGCGCCCGGGCAACGGTCCGGTGAGTTATGGCATATTCCGGCTCTCAGGTGCCGCGGTGCTAATCTGTCATTACTCCATTGCCACTTAGTAAATTGGCCTCGGACGTTTGGAGGTATGAATAAATAACAGATCGATTTGGTGGTACAGTGTGGAATGGAGCTGTATGGTTTGTATTTACGAGTAGATATTGTTTCTTTACAAACAACTGCAGTACGATGAGTCGTGAATCGTGATGCCACAGTGATGCCGTCGAAAAAGTCCGAAAAGCCGTGGTGGCCGAGTGGTTGACCTATGGCCTCTCAAGCAGAGGATCGTGGGTTCAAACCCCGGCTACCACCTCTGAGTTTTCGAATGTGCGAAATTACATTAGAAATTTACCATGAGCTTTACGGTGAATAAAACATCGTGAGGAAACCTCCACAAACCTGCGAAGCAATTCAATGGTGTGTGAAGCTCCCAAACCGCACTGGGACCGCGTGGAAACTAGGTACGGCCCAAGCCCTCTCATTCTGCGAGGAGGCCAATAAGCGATGCAGAAATCACATACATTACATAAAGAGAAATTTACAAGATAAGCAATAGGCGGCCTTATCGCCTCAGAGCGATGTCTTCCAGGGAACCAAATATTTATTTGTTCGAGTTAAATCAATGACAACAGGTACTGCTTCATAGGTAAAATCTTGTATGAATTCATAGTTAATGATCGCATTAATATTTGCTACGGATATTTAGTTAAAATAAAATGCACGTACAGTGAATAATAAGTACACTTAGCAAAAAACTTCTATGTATTTATTATATTTTTCGAGCGTATGTATGTATTTTACCTACTATGTATTTTTTGATCAGCTCTGTGGCCGAATCGGCTAGAAGGGGCACAGGTATGAGCAACGACGAACTCTAAAACGATATTTTCCTGCGTATTGTTACATTGACATTTTAATTAATAATGCATTACTCGTATGTCAACCTTTTTTCGAGAAGCCGTGGTGGCCTAGTGGTTTGACCTATCGCCTCTCAAGCAGAGGGTCGTGGGTTCAAACCCCGGCTCGCACCTCTGAGTTTTTCGAAATTCACGTGCGGAATTACATTTGAAATTTACCACGAGCTTTGCGCTGAAGGAAAACATCGTGAGGAAACCTGCACAAACCTGCGAAGCAATTCAATGGTGCGTGTGAAGTTCCCAATCCGCACTGGGCCCGCGTGGGAACTACGGCCCAAGCCCTCTTGTTCTGAGAGGAGGCCTGTGCCCAGCAGTGGGACGTATATAGGCTGGGATGATGGATGATGATGAACCTTTTTTCAGTCAAACCAAATCGAAACGAAATCCGCTCCAATATCCATCTAAATCATTCAATTCAAGGCCGTATAACAATTAAATCTCAACTCCAATCTATTATCCAACCAGACGCGATTAACAAGGGTGTCCATGCCCGCCCGTAAATTAAGGAATCTGCGTGGACTATTTGCCCGATAATCCCGTGTCAATCGAGTATTAGCGCGGACAATTGCTCGTAATCCCACAACATTGCCCTGCTCGAGACTGTCCGCTATTTATTGCGGACTGGCCACCCTATTAGAGTAATGTCGGTAGCCAATAATTGGCTGTAAAAGTGCGGAGGTAATTCTTAAGCGTCATAATATATTATCTGTGCCATTTGTTGTGTACGAGAGAGACATATATACTTATAACTCTTATAAGGTGCTAGAAAATTAGGTGCGGATATTATCAGGGTGTGTAATTAAAGAAAGAATCTATTACACACATAAATTATCTATTATACACATATATTATTAGTTAGCTGGAAGAGATCCCTTTTTAGGGATAAGCTCGCCTTTGTGCTTCTCTCTGTGTATTTGTATTTTTATTTTTATGTGCAATAAAGAGTTTACATACATAAATAGCATTCCGTCCAAAAATAATCATCCTTGCATTAACATTAACTGTATTATTTTTTTATTGTAATTTAACAGAAACTAATTAACAACGATGCAAATAATCGATCCTCAAAATATCCGCATCTGATTTTCTAGCACACTGTATAACCCGTTACAGGGGGTGGCCCGTTCAGATGGATCATTATGGATAACTGTGTAATTATAAGACGTACAAAGATTTGTTCTAAGTCTGACCCTCATTTTTCCTATTATTTAGAGATATGGAACAGTATGCCAAAAATATTCAAGATTTATTTCAAGTCTCCTAACCTAACCCCCGAACGTCCTGTTTAGGTTAGGTTAGTTTTATCGAACTCCTGAAACATTTTACAGTTTTTTTTTTTTTTTATTTGACTGGATGGCAAACGAGCAAGTGGGTCTCCTGATGGTAAGAGATCACCACCGCCCATAAACATCTGCAACACCAGCGGTATTGCAGATGCGTTGCCAACCTAGAGAAAAGAGACCTACAACCTACAACCTAGAGAGAGTTTCAGAATAAAATGCATTTGGCCAAATGAAACATTTGTGAGACAAATCATTCAAAGAAATGTTTTGGTTAGACATTAATGGACCGTACCGAGCCCTCGGTAAGCAAGTCTGACTTTACTAGTCCGATTTTTGCTTTTTAACCTCCGACGCAAAAAGAGGGGTGTTATAAGTTTGACCGCTTTATGTGTCTGTGTGTGTATGTTTGTGTGTGTTTGTGTCTGTCTGTGGCACCGTAGCTCTTAAACGGGTCGACCGATTTAAATGGTTTTTTTAATTAAAAGCAGGTTTTCTAGCGATGGTTTTTAGACAAGTTTTATCAAAATCGGTTCAGCCGTTTTTGTGGTATTGAACTTTGAAGTGACAAAGTCGGGGGTTGTACAACTTTTTGTTGGTAAAGTTATTACGTATGTACAAGTTACTCGAACCTCCATACTGGCAATTAGCCCCACACAAATTGATACACTTCACCAATAATCCCACAAAATTAAATAAGCATAAACCACTGTGGGTCGGAGTTCGCTGATTTATCGCCGGGTCCGGTACCGGGTACGGCCGGATTACATTGTCCGGGACAAATCCTCGTGACAAAGTGTTGTGGGGACACATTAGCATTTTTACGCGGGCATATGGAAAATGTGGACCTTTGGAAAATAAAGGAATATTGGAGTTTTACGTGGGATTATTCGCTTTTGTCCCTGAGTGCTTCCACTGTTGTCCGGTAATGGATCATAGCTCTCAGCGCTGTGGAGCGTAATAACCTTTTTTTACGTCACGTCAGTTGTATCAGGTAGAGGCAATAGGCAAGAGCTTCATCCAAAAAAACCCGACTGCCTTGTACAAACCCGAAAGTTTACCAACATATACGAAAAAGTGAGATCATAATTAATATATTTCTGGACTTAATCACGACTTATATTTATTGTTAAAATTACCTCGACGTTTCGAACACATCGAGAGTCAAGCCGTGACCACGGCCTCGCAACGTGGTCGAAACATTGAGGTAATTTTTGCAATATTTTAGTAGTTATGATTAAGTCCTCAGTTATGCGTGAGAATCGTGAAGGTTTAAAACATTTATTTAATTTTTTTTACAAAAAATGGAACCGACTTCAAAAACCTTGAAAATAACTTTCTACTAGTTTGAAGTTGTTGCCTCAGCACGAGCCAGCAGTCTGAACAGCAGTCTGAGTCAGGAACTATAGTCGTCTACCTCACATACTACACTACTACTATATGTTAGGCTTCAATCACTCCTGTTGCCTCGTGCTAAGGCGCCAACTTCAAACTAGTACGAGTACGAGTAGAAAAATATTTTCAGGTTTATGAAGTCGGTTCCATTTTTTGTAAAAAATATATAGTTTTTAGTGATTTGTAGCTGAAGTGCATCTCACAACGATTCCATTAAGCTCAAACACAGCATAGTTATATAATTTTATAACAGAGTACCTTTTTTATCAGGGTCCAGTTCACCATGATACTTTCCAAATACTTGACTTGATGTTAAAAATGCCAAAATCGCTATAGGTGTGCTTTAAAAATTCGAGGGATGCCTTCGATTTCTCTAAGATCCCATCATCAGATCCTGACTTGGTGTCAAAGGGACCACCTCGGAAGTATGTCCTTTAGAACTAAAAAAGAATTTGGAAATTCGGCCCACAATTGGCGGAGTTATCGCGTAACAAACATACAAAAAAAAACATACACTCGAATTGAGAACCTCCTTTTTTGAAGTCGGTTAAAAAGCGAGATCCTTCGTAAACTAACGAATCGTTTATTATTTGCCTTTACACCTATTTGCAATAAATGATGCATCTGGAATTCTTTAATGACCTCTTAAAGTGATTATTATCCGTAGTTATTATCTAGAGCACGAATCTTTAATGCTCTTTATTTTAAAAATGAAAAATCCTCCTTTTCAATTAACCGCTAGAAAGATAATCAAAAGTCGTGACTTCAATTCAAGCTACTTTTCAAAACTTGGCTTGTTTTTACACGTTATCTCAACAGCTTAACTAACCCGTTGACAACCCCCAACGTTATAATTTAACCAACCCCTGTTTGCTTAAAATCTCAAGATTTCCCGTGATATTCACTTTAACACCCTGTCATAGTAACTTCTCTAAGGCCAAGTCGAAATTATGGAGAGGGTGTACCTACTTGAAAACGTAATAGTTTCACCAACAGTTAGTTTAGTGACTAACTTGAACAAATATTAAAAAAAAAAACAAAGATATACAATAACTATAATAAAGACAGACTTTAATTGAAAATAAAACGAATTTAATCGTTACTAAGGGGATGTTTCACCATTCATTGATTAGCGTTAACCGCCAGTTAACACTCATAATCATAATCATAATCATTTAGTGACCACATTTATTACCACTAATCAATGGATGGTGAAACAGCCCCTAAGTCTTTCATATTAATGTGATATATTTTTTTAAACTTCAATACTTATTTTAAAACAAAGAAAGCAACACGTAAAACCAAGTCAAAACGCAAAATGAGGCTAGCTATCGCCAACTGTCAAACTGCATCATCCCGCCATTTTCTTTTTTTTAAACGCAAGCGTGCCCTGGCTCCGCGGCCTTACAGCCACAAGGTTTCAAGTGTTTTACGCAAATAATTCCACGTTTCTAATTGAGGCAGATAGGTGTGGCGTAATTAAGGAGTAACAAGCTCCCCCGGGACAGATATCGAGATACCCTCGCAGATGGCGAGTGAAAAACGACCGTCTGATAAACGGGAATTGTGGAAAAGTCAGTTATTTATCGCTTTTAAGGTGGAAATGTAGAATGTATTCAACAGTATTGTTTTTGTTTAATATTATTTCATCATCTCGGCCTATACACGTCCCACTGCTGGGCACAGGTCTCCTTTGAGAATAAGATGGCTTGGGCTGTAGTTCTCGTGCGAGCCCTGTGCGCTACGTCGTCCGGTACTCCGGAGTACTTCCCGAATCACAGCAACACCCAAATGTTTTAAGTGTACCATTCCCCCCGGAGTGCTCGTGTAAGGGTACAAATCTAACAATAAGCGAGCGTAAACAACCGAGCGTATTGCAAACATCTCGAGATTCACTATTTATTGACTACGTCACTCACTAACCATATAAAAGCAAAGGAATTTGGGTGATACGCCAGGACAACTAGACCTCTTAAGCGAGGTCTCCAATGCAACTGTTGTCATATCGTCGCCTTAAGACGCTGATCACTATCACACTTTTTAGGGTCCCGTGCCCAAAGGGTGCCAACGGAACCCTATTACTGAAACCCCGATGTCCGTCTGTCCCGTCCGTCTGTAACAGGGCTCTATCTCTTGAGACGTAATAGTTAGACACTTGAAATTTTTACAGATTATGTATTACCGTTGCCGCTATGACAAGAAATACTAAAAACAGAATAAAATAAATATTTAAGGGGGGCTCTCATATAACAAACGTGATTTGTTTTGCCGTATTTTGCTTCCTTTCCTTCCTTTTTTGAATTTTTGCAAAAAATATGGTTTTTCCTTCTCAGAATCAAGAGCACAATCAATTCCGATCGTTTAAAAAAATATCCCCATTTTTTCATAAAAATTTTGTCACGCTCATACTGAGTGTATGAAAAAAACGTCGCAAAACTGTCATTTTTTTGGGGACATTTTTAAACTATCGAAATCGATTGTGCTCTTGATTCTGAGAAGGAAAAACCATATTTTTTGCAAAATATCAAAAATAATGAAAGGGTACACTTTTTTTGAAAACGCCCAATGACGGCAACAGGTAGACGCTTGAAATAATATAATATTCACAAAATCTTTATGGTATAATAGCTTTCAAAATAAATAATTAAATTAAAATAAAATATATATTGAAGGGGGGCCATACAACAAACTGGATTTTTTTGCCATTTTTTTGCTATGGTACGGAACCCTTCGTGCGCGAGTCCAACTCGCACTTGGCCAGTTTTTGCATTATTATTATCCCGGCTGGGTAAGTATGCAAAGGCCTCCCCCCATGCCCTCCATTTCTCCCGATCCAAAGCAGCCTGAGGCCAGTCGTCGAGGCATACATCCAGGTCGACCCGCCATCTCTATCTTAGCCATCCGTCCTGTGACAACACCCGCTGTGATGCATTTTAAGCCCACCACAGTGGATGCATTCAGCTGACGTGTCCCACTTCAACCTCTTAGTCTGTGCACCTAATGTACATGTACATCGACAATGCGTGTTTTAGAATTCAGCACCGTGTTCCTGATTCGGTCAATCCTTCCCACTCCGAGCATGCTGCGCTCTTTGGCAAACCTTCAGTTTGGTTTTTACTTTTTAATGGTGTGAAAACGATGTCGTTCTAAAATAAGATTCACTTTTTCTCAAAAATATTCGTAGTAACAGGTAGAGAGATTTTTATATTGGTTATGGCGTGGAGCTACCTTTATACCAAATTTCAAGTTTCTAGGACAACTGGAGTACACTAATAGGTTTTGATTATTGGATTTTTAATGACGGTATCTTTGGATTGGTTTGACTTACAAATTTGTTTTTTTCACTGCTCTAAAAATTATATCTACTTAATTTCTGTTTGATACCTTCAGGCGTTCCTGATAAAAAATAAATGTATGGACAATACAGTAGTTCCCTTTTGCCGATTGAATTATGGAAACCTAAAAAACAACTCCAAAAATGCGACACATCTTTATATCTGCCTGTACAAACTACCCTTTCTATAGTTCAGTAGACAGATCAGGCTTCGGTGGTCGACGACAAATTGCACGAAAGGGGAGTTAAACAAATTAATCACACCGTCCAATTTCTTGGAAACAATGCGGGGTAGGGTAGTACGTAAATAGATGGGCGCAAATAACGAGATGAAGAAACAAGGATTACTATAACTATTTGGCTCTAGTAACTCCGTTGGAACAACTTTGACATTTGCGTTGTCACGTGGTGGTGTCCGGGGAAGTTGTTCGAGTAAAGAAGAAGGCAGGAAACAGGGCAGACAGTAATATTTATTTAAAATAATAATAAAAGGGCACCTGCAAACAAACAGACGCGGTCTTAAGTGTCTAAAAGGTATGCTTTGACACTGTATCAACAATTATAAAAATACATAGTTAATCAACTTACGTTTCCGTGCCCAGTTCTTTATTTATATAATTCAATGGCACTGAAGTCCAGCAGTATTACAATTTGAAACTGGATAACTTCTGGATAAGGATAAATCCTTGCTTCGTATAGGAGTAATAAGTCATAAACTAGTTATGGAGTTTTAGGAGATTTATAGGATCTAGGATAAAATACAGGTATCTGTTGAGCTCGGAGGCTCTGAATAGAATGGCTACACAGACTACTAAGAAATACTAATGGCTACTTGACGTAAATCGAACAGGTGTGGAATTTAGAAAAGGAAATTTGAATTTAAATGTTATTTTTTTCGAATATGTGCTAAACCAGACAGTACAAAGAGTTAGGAAGAAACGAGCTGTATGACACCTCGTTACAGCGTCTCGTTTATTCGTTTATCGGAATGTCACGAATCCTTGAAGATACCTCAGGAAAATACGGTCTGGAATAGCCGTAGAACTATTTGTTCGGAAGTTAACGCACTTGATCCAATTTCTGTCATCCGATTTCACCATGCGCATAGTTCTCTCACTACTCCGGACCGTATTTTCACAGATTCGAATCGGATTCCGATCGAAATTTTAGTTTATTGTCTAACACACTCGGAATCACGAACATTGCCACCACCTCTTTCTGTCATACCCGTACAGGATGAAGGTAAAAAGAGATGGTGAATGCTTTCGCGAGCGTCAGAGCTTAGCCGAGTTTAGAGTTGCAAGAAAAATCATAGTTTGTAGTGGTCAATCGAGCCAGAGTTTAGAGTTGCAAGTCTAAACTCGGCTACAATAGGGCACGGCCGCTGCGCTAATAACTTTATCAGAAATCCGAACTACCTACCTACTAGGTAATCATATAGTTGAACGCATCTGGACGGATGTAGACTTTTTACAATTTGATAGGAGACATTCATAAAAACAAAATGATTCATAGTGTACACAACAAGATAGTTGAAGACGTAGTTAAATTGGATAATCGCCTGCATCCGGCAAGACGCCACATTTTATTTACAGTATTTACACGATCACAATGCCCGCAATTGATAAGTTTATTAGCGTTAATTTTGGTGTAGGGTCACTGATTTACGTATTAAGTATATACTTTTCACTTCTCATGCTCTAAAAGTAGGTCAATATAGCCTTACGAGGCGGGAGTAAAGTGAGTATTTTAGTCCCTAGGGAGTAATTTTTTTTTTTTTATTTACTGCGAGTGATTTCGATGAACTCATACAGCCAGTACTTGCTTAGTTTTTGGCATAAAGTAAGATTGTGTGTGGACCATTTTCATGACGAAAATGTTACGTTCTTAGTCTACGTGGTCTTAGTTCTATGCTTTTTCCGCATAGAAGGTGGCACCATTCTATTTTTTCCAGTTTGTGTATGGACCATTTCGCCGAGGCGGTTTTGTCATATCTGTGTCTGATCGGAAAAAATACTTACCGCGAAAACCTTGAAATTGTTGTATATTATTCTCACAATGTCGTCAAGAGATAGAGAAAATTATGATGTCAAGCAAAGAGCAAAAGACATAATGGATAATCTTTTGCCGCCGAAATCTAGAGCTGGAACTGGAACTGGAGGAATAGAAACGCATAAATTCTTTCACAGAAATTACTATTTTTTTCTCGCAATCGAAGTGAAAAATAGAGTTTTCGCCTCGAGACTAAAAGTCAATATAAACCCTCGGATAAATAGACACCCTCGCTAAAGCTCGGGTGGCTAACCACCTTTCGGGTATATATTGGCTTATTAACCCCCGACGCAAAAAGAGGGGTGTTATAAGTTTGACCGCTATGTATGTCTATGTGTCTGTCTGTGGCACCGTAGCTCTTAAACAGGTGGACCGATTTGAATATTTTTTATTTGAAAGCGGGTTTTATAGCGATGGTTCTTAGACATGTTTTATCAAAATCGGTTTAGCCGTTTTTAGAAATTGAACTTTGAAGTGACAAAGTCGGGGGTTTTCCAACTTTTTGTTGGTTAGGTTATACAATTTATTTTAGTCCCTCGATAAAAAATATACTATTTTAAAAACAACTTTATCCCGTGGACATTTCAATACAGTACCTCTATGTATTATGTATGCCAAATTTCAAGTCTTTATAGCTTTAGCGGTTTGGGTTGAGCGCTGATATCAGTTAGTTAGTCAGGACTTTGAATTTTCAACCCCCGACGCAAAAAGAGGGGAGTTATAAGTTTGACCGCTATGTGTGACTGCCTATGTGGCACAGTAGCTCTTTTTTATTTGAAAGCAGGTTTTCTAGCGATGGTTCTTAGACATGTTTCATCAAAATCGGTTCAGCCGTTTTTGAGATATTGATCTTTGAAGTTACATAACCGGGGGTTTTCCAACTTTATGTTGGTTAGGTTATTTGTTATTTAACTAGATGTCACTCCCAGCTTTGATGAACCAAATGATTCTTCATATGTTGAAAACCGTCCAACCGTATAGGCTTTAGAGAGGACCAAAAAAAGAGACATACATACATACTCACATGCGCTCGAAAAACATAACCCTCCTCCTGCAGTTGGGTAAAATGTGGTTTCTTTAAGTATAACTTGAATTAACATCGGCAGCTAACCCTAACATAGAAGCTTTGTTAATAACAACCTTCGAATTAATGGCTCTATCAATTGCTAACATAAATAAGTTTAAATTAAATCAATTTTTGTAATTTTTTACTGTACTTTTTGACTTAAAAACAAAAAAAAACGAAACATCATAATTTTAATGTAGTGTTTTTTCGGGCAGGACAACGTCCGCCGGGTCCGCTAGTATTAGTATTATCATAAAAATCTCATCCGTTCCACTGACAGCAACTGTCACTTTAAAAACCAGTCCAACCCCAAGCACCTGGCAATTCCCTTTGTCTACAATAATTAAAAAAACCACCGGAAGTAGTTCCGCACTGCTTCCCCGCTTCCTGTGTGCGATTGGTCGATCACCTTTGACCCCTCCCCACCTGTATATAAATACAATATATAGATTGGTACATAAGTCACCCTTTTCCACCCCGCGTGGGTGGTTCACCCTTTCGGGGTTTTTTCGTGGGAACCAAGGTGTGCGAATGTAATTAGTTACGGTGGAGTCAAATACTTATATACTTAACTCTTTTATTCTAATTAAATCGATATGCTTTAACATACGTTTTTTATATTATTACTGCCTCTGTACGTTCTATAATGTTCTATATACTTCTCTCTTTCTCTTAATTTAAAGCACGGATTAATAACCAACAAAAAGTTGGAAACCCCCCGACATTGTAAATTCAAAGTTCAATATCTCAAAAACTTCTGAACCAATTTTGATAAAAACATGTCTAAGAACCATCGCTAGAAAACCTGCATTCAAATAAAAAAAATCGCATCCAAATTGGTTTACCCGCTTAAGAGCTACGGTGCCACAGACAGACAGACACACATAGCGGTCAAACTTATAACACTCCTCTTTTTGCTTCGGGGGCTAAAAAAAGCCCTGACTCGCACCGCTTGAGTTTTTCTATTTTATTTTCATGTGCGAAATTACATTTGAAATTTACCACGAGCTTTAACGGTGACGGAAAACATCGTGAGGAAACCCTCACAAACCTGCGAAGCAATTCAATGGTAGGTATGTGTGAAGTTTGCAATCCGCACTGGGCAAGCATGGGAATTACAGCCCAAGCCCTCTCATTCTGAGTGGAGGCCTGTGCTCAGCAGTGGGACGTATATAGACTGGGGATGAAAACATGGACTTCCAGAGTGGTCGATATCACCCCCTGGGGTTGGTATAAGGATGAGGTAAGTTTCTTGTACCTACCTACCTTTTTTTGGGAAAAAAATAGAGATAAGATTTTTTAAGTAATGTGGCTATGGGAAAGAAAAGCTCATTGTGGAAAACGAGTATCTTGCCCAAATATCCCTGATTTAACGCAAAACATATGTTTATATAATCACTTAAAAAAAAAACAAGCCATAAATTGTATGTATCCATACTAATATTATAAATGCGAATGTGTGTGTGATTTTATGTTTTTCCGTCTTTCACGGAGCAACGGAGCGACGGATCGACTTGGCATAGAGACAGTTTATGAGCCAGAGAGTGACATAGGCTACTTTTATCTCGGAAAATGCACAGACAGCGCGCGATAACAGAATTCCACGTGGGCGAAGCCGCGGGCAAAAGCTATAGTAGGTACATATTTGAGTTACCTATCGTAGGGCAGTTGTAGCTCCATAAACCAACCCTTCTGTCCCATACACGCACATTGACCATACTATCACCAGCAATGAATAACCCATTATTCGAATTTTATGACCCCATTATCAGTAAAACTATTCGGTCGCATACTTCGGGCAATTAGTCGCGACCAATCTGCACCCGCGGTCAACGTCGCGGGAAACTGCGGAATAGGCGAATCTCTGAAGAAACCGGGGTCTGAAATCACATCTACGACGACTACAGCCAACACCGTATTTGAGTAGTTCTCAACCGTCTCAACCGCTATCAAGCGTTGCAATGACGGCCTCACGGTGCCACCGGAAGACCAGCGCTGGCTCTCGAGCCGGTATTATGCTGAGGTGAGTTCGTTTCGTGACACAGTATTCCTCATCTGTATGTCGTTTTTTGTAATTGTCTGTACTGTAAGGTTTACAGTGTAAGTCAATGTCTCGAATAAATATATCTTCTTTCTTTCTTTCTATCAGTTTTCTGTGAACTGAGGAAATGAGTCAGGTAGAATGGAAGGATTTTAAAAAACGATACGGTGTGCATGCGGTACTGTTACAATTCATTAAAACTTCTTGCTTACTGTCTCTCATCTCTTCAATATATGCCGACAGGAAACTGATATCGGTTGATACGCTCGTGGAACTACCCATCTGCAGTCAATACCGTCTTTACTATAAGGACATACGACATGAGGCCCGTGCCCAGAGCCTCCCAGCTTGCGGGCCCCCGAACGGCCGATTTATTCACTTTTTCTATTTTGATACTTACGACAAAAAATTCAAACAGAAGATTTTCCTCAAAAGAAATCTGGTAAGCCAGGACTTTATAAAAGCCCTCTTGTTCTGAGAGGAGGCCTGTGCCCAGCAGTGAGACGCATATAGGCTGGGATGATGAAGTCCCCTACATGGCCTAAGACGGTCGTGGGCAAAAGATATACATACAATGTATACAATGTGTTAATTAAACAACTGAAAACTGAAACAATTTTTTTCAGATATCAAATCGCTAAAGTATTCTTTAAAGCAGATTGTGTTTTATTTCAGTCTCCTTTTATATACATACGCCAAATATATGACTTAGAGAATATGCATGTTAGTTAATTTAACACTGGCCATTACTTACTCTGTCATAATCATAATATACTTTTTTTTTTATAACGGGTACAAAATTATGGTAATGGTTAGTTTTGATAAACAAAATATTTCCCATTTAAAGTATCGGCTGGAAGTTAAAAGTTGTCAGGAAAAGTGTAAAGGCCACTTTAAAGTTCCTAAGTGAATTCATGGAACTGGACACTTCGTAGAACACTTCGGCGACCCCTGACAGCACCATTCCCTCCATAATTCAACGCACAATGGCATTCTGACCGCGTAATGAAATTCCCCGCGTCGGGCCCTGGACACTGCTAGATTAGTCTGATGTTAGTTATTACTGCAGCCGTGGTAGTGTTGCCGCAAGCAAATTCGATTGGTTTTGACTAACTAACCAAACATAGGGTCTGTCTAGTCTAGGCCTTAGCGTACTCATGACCCTCTGCTTGAGAGGCCGTTGGTTAAACCTACAGATGTGCAAGTTGCGGTAAGTTTCCAAAAAGTTGGAATTTTTCGGAAATTTCTGGAAATTTCCACAAGAAATATAGGAAAATTAAATTTAAGAAACGAAAAGTTTCAATCCCTAACAAAACGCTACTTTAATCAGCGGTAAAAACTACAATATGAAAAATGTAAACAACGCATAATAACAATATTTTAAGTATTTGTACGTATTTAAAATAATTGTTTGTTAACCTCAGCGCCTAGTAGAATAAAATAGCTATTTACTTAGAACCCGAGTTAGGCACACAAAATAGCGACGGCACATTATTCGAGACAACGTACTCGTATGTACAAAAACCGGCCAAGAGCGTGTCGGACACGCCCAAAATAGGGTTACATAGCCAATAAGAAAAAAAACAAGTAACACAATTAAAACACTTACTACAGTCTTAAAATCTATAACCAGAAAAAGAGCGTATCTTCACGGCACTTACGTCCTTTTGTTGAGAAGTGCAGTTTTTCGGCAATAACTCTAAAACGGTACATGTTGAAACCAATTTTCGTTGAAATTATCTATTAAGCGTTACCTTTCCATATTTTTTGCATATTGTTTGGACAAACGGTTTACAAGATAGAGGGGGAGACACAATTTTCACTTAATCAAATAAGTTTTTGAGAAACCTTACCTAAGTACTATCTTTTCAAAAGAGCTGTCGAACTATGTGCCACACGTTGATGCGATTACAAAACTTCAAGTTGTTTGCTGCATACAGGACGTCCGAAGACTATGCGACATAAAGGAATTACCATAAATACTATAAGATAGGAAATTTTGCTGGAAGGAGACTGAAAATACAAACTGAAATAAAGATGCACAGAAAAACCAGAAAAATAAGAACAACACTGGGAATCGAACCCAGGTCCTCGGTATTCCGTACCGCGTGCTATACCGATATATTAAAAAATACACAATTTAGAATTTTTCAACATTAAAAGGACGAAACGAATCGGTACTTCAGTTCAGTACCTTGACCTTGGTACCTACCGAACCGTGCCGGGCCGCATCGGCCATAGATAAATTAATAATCGCTCGAAAGAACCGGAGTCAATAAAGGAGTCGGATTCAATAAGCGGATTCGGTACCGACACCGGAGCTGGATCTAGTGAGGTCAGATCACTTCGCGGAGTTGAGATTACCCATGTCTAAGTAGTACTCTCTTAGAAGAAAGGAATAACGTAAAAAATTTGATTGATTGAAGAAAAATATTTATTCCCGGCGGTGACAAGTATAACATAAATAAAAAACTAAATATTTTTAAAAGTTGCTGAACTAATGTCGTTCAGTTTGACGAGTGAAAGAACCCACCCGGTGTAATTGCATACTTACCAGAAATTATTAAATTTTCAGTAAGTACCTACCCAAAACAGGAACTTAAAAAAATCCTCTCCAGTTCACTAATGACTTTATTTCTGTATTTGACTTAAAACCGGGATATTTAAAGCGCTATCTTCCATGAAATATGGCCCTTATCAGCACTAATTTGTTATCAGACTCAACATTATTTATTACCACTTACAGACAAACCGCCATATTGTTTCTTTGATGTTGATTGTTTCAGGGCGGTTTGACTTAGAGTACTTTAGATGATTGAACTTGCACAATAATCATCAATATCATCATCATCAGCTTACATATGAAGCTACAATGATTGCCGACATTGTCCAAAGAAAAGGCAATTAAGTAAGTACGTATTATATTTGTTCAAATATTTCATTGTTTTTTTGACCGAGTTGTGGAAGTATTTTTTTAGTAAAGTAGTTTTTAAACTGGGTAGTTAGGGTATTAAGTAAAAAAAAATATTGTTCTATCTCTATTTTGTTTGTTCGTCAATTCGATTATCTGAAAATATTACAAATTTTTCTTATGTCAAACTCACAAATTCATGCAGGCACATGCAGGTGGTAGGACCTTGTGCAAAACTGGACCCCTGATATAGACAGAGTTCCCATAGATGTGACGCGGCGCGGCACTTTTAGCAAAGTGTGACGTTACGGCCTCCCACTTTGACGTGCTTCATTTTTGACAGTTTTGTGTTTATTTTTATTTTTTATTCGACTGGGTGGCAAACGAGCAAGTGGGTCTCCTGATGGTAATATCTGCAACACCAGGGGTATTATGTTTGGTTTTTTTCAACTCCAAATATTTTGTTACTTTTACGGGTATCCCGTGAAACCATATCGAAAATACAAACTGAGACATGGATGCACAGAAAAACCAGAAAAAGAGTTTTGTACCAGGGGTATTGCAGATGCGTTGCCAACCTAGAGGCCTAAGATGGGATACCTCAAGTGCCAGTAATTTCACCGGCTGTCTTACTCTCCACGCCGAAACACAACAGTGCCAGCACTGCGGTTTCACGGCTGGATTAGCGAGCAAGATGGAATGGATGGATGGAATTTAGCACTTCGTAGTTAGTATAAGTATGGGCCAGCCTTCCCATCGGTTTTATTATTTCCGCGATTAAATGGTGACTAATCGACGACTAATCGTACCCAGTGACACTTAGCTGATCCCATAGAACTATCAAGCAGAATAGAAATGTCATCTTTAAATATTTTCATCCACTAAAGTTGACTGGTAGATCATTTAAAGGAATATGTTCGCGTTTGTCAATGAGGGCAATCGCGTATGAATTCGCCGCTAGAGGCGCTAGTGTAGCGTGAGGTCTCCGAAATGTCAAATCTCATAGTTTTTGGGTGAGCTGCGCGGGTTTATTTATAATAAGAATAATTTTGTGAATATTTTGTAATATATGAAATTAATTATGGCAAATATGCGTTCCGGCTCCGGGTCAATGAATGTCTGTGTTTTGAGACAGTTTTGTCTTTGGGAAACCTTTGTCCTCCCTTTTTTTCGAACAAAACGGGGACTATGGAACACTGTGGCATGCTCGATATTTTTATGGTACGGTTTTAAGGTGTATTAAACATGATTTTAATCTAAACTTTGTTTTCACGCCCGTAATAACAGACTTTGAAAGCCACACTTAAAAACCTCACGCAACAGTGCGCCATCTAGTGAGACAAAAAACGATAGCCCTCATTGTGTTGTTTCTTTTATTTTTGCACAATATAGAGTTCATATGCATACATATTTTCATTAAGAACCAAAGTCGCCTTTTTCGCAGCTATTAATGCGCACAAGTTTTTTTTTCTATTTTCAACAGATTTAGTGATATTTGGGTGAAGATCGAAAAGTTGTACACGTTTAAAGCTGCGTTAGCAGGTAGTTATAATTTCTATTAACTTTTTCCATTGCGACACGAAAATTAATCATACATTTGTATGGATGGAAAAAGTTAATGGAAATTATAACTACCTGCTGACGCAGCTATAACGGTGTGCATCTTTTGGTCTTCACCCATTTACGAAATAGGTACTCACCAGTTAATGTAATCTACATATTTTTAACCAAAATCTCTGTTAACCCATATTTTTAATAAAGCTTTAATTATTGGCTGTAGCACTTCCATTGTCATTCAACCTACAATTTTAGGGCAGACAACCCGGAATAAAAAAACACCTACTATTAACCTGTCCTCTCCCAGAGGCACACATTTGTGCCCAAATTCCTTTGATCCTGTTATCCTGGGAGATGACAGATTAAAGCAGCGAATAAAGAAAAGTTAAGTAAGATTGGAGTGATTTTGGTATGAAATGAATTCATCCAAATCAAATTTATTTATCTTATTTAGTTCTCTGGCTAATCCATAGCTAATATACTAATTACGAACTTACCATACAAAGCCATAAGGCGCCTCGCATACGAACCGTAAACACAGCAATCACACGACTCATAAATTTTGAAGATGTCTAACTACAGGTTACATCATAATTACCGATCTCTCGCTCTGACTGGGGGGTGCTAGTGACTAGTGCGAGTGAGAGGGTGACTGTTTGACAACGATGAAGAAGATTTATGCTCTCATTTGTAAATAATGAAGGCGCCACTCATTGTAATGAGAGGGCATTGAGGACGACCTAACCGCGCCCTAGGGCGTAGGGTTGGCGATTCTAGAAATAGAGAAATCTATATCTATATTCTATATTTTTTTATAAAGAAAATGAACCGTAAAATGTGTTGCTTTTACAACAGGGTTTTGTATAAATTTAAAAACAATATTAAATACTTTTGTGGTGAAATAGCGTCAGGTTTTTTTTAATAGGTGGACAACTGAAAAATTGAAAAAAACCAGCCAAGAGCGTGTCGGACACGCCCGAAATAGGGTTCCGTAGCCATTACACAAAATTAATTAATATTTTTCTAAGGATTTCGTAATTTGTCCGGAATATTTCAAGTTTAGGTATATTTACCTTAGGCTGCTATTTACGCTTAAAGTACTAATAATTCTCAAGAAAACTTAACCGTTATAGTTCTCCTTGTAAGTTTGATATACTTACTACCATCCTGAATTTTTTCAAGTTTTCCCACTCACCGATTTAGATTTAAGAGGGGGGGACGCTCGATTTCAATGAATGTTTGCACTATAAAGTTGAATATTTTGCAAACAAACCACTGAATCGAAAAATCGTCGTGGCAACCCTCTAATGATTTAAAAAGACCTTTCCAACGATACCCCACACTACAAGGTTGGATGAGAAAAAAAAATTACCTCCACTTTACGTCTATGGGAGGTAGGTACTCTAAAAAAAATAAGAGCATAGCCGCGGACGGACAGAAAACAGACAAACAGACAGACAGACTGACAGACAGACATATCGAAACTATAAGGGTTTCGTTTTTGTCAGTTTGGCTACGGAACCCTAAAAATGGACAAGTTTTGAGAAAAAGATACGAATAAGTATTTAAACGCTCATCGCCAACCCTAGCGGGCGGCCAATTACTTAAGGCACTACGCAGATTCACCGTACACCTGCCATTGTCGTGTATCACTTAATTCTGGCGCCTAGTGTGCGGTGGTCTTCAGTTGGAGTTAGGTAGAACGCACAAACTTTGATAGGAAATAACGTGGAAATTGCCAATGTCTAAACTATGTATGTATATGCAGTTTAATGAAAATCGCGAAAGTTCAAAACATCATATTATAAATAGTTGTACACACACACACACACAAACATCACGCCTTCGGAGCCACTTTTAGCAATTTTAGGTTAGGTTTGGCAAAAACGGTAAGTATAATAAGATTTATAACCTTAGTTTAATTAAATAAAAATTATCGTGACACGATAAAAAAAGTTAAGCTATTAAGTATATTATAATAGCGATAGTTTTGAAGCAAGAAGTACAAACATTTAAACCATTTTCGAATATTTTCATACATCTTACTTCAAAAACCAGCCGCCGAATCTACTAGGACTCGAAACGGATCAAATCAAACGAAAATAAAAGATTAATCGAGGAAAGCGGGCAAAATCGGCACGCAACTCTAACCGCCTCTCCATCTCAACAAATCCTTAAAAACCAAATAAAGAAACCACTGACAAGTCTTAAAACGATTACTGAGGGAGTGCGACACGTAAACCGCATTAGATATGTTAAATCTGGGCCCCCGGGGGGCGGGGGGACAAAGAGGTGGGAAGGAGCGTTATTTTTATGCGTATCGCTTACTTTTGCGATTATTGCTCGGTAGCTATTTGCATCGGGGGATAGATGGCCGAGGTGTATTTGATCCTTGATTTAGAGGAGTTATTTGATAGTTAAAAGTAAGTGAAATCAGAATTAAATAAGCATTTTTACAACTAAAGCAAAGCTTTGCAATAAAATAGGTATAATAATTTAATTTCCAAAATAAATTAATAGTTATGATAAGAAAATAACTAATGAATTACCGCACATCTTTTCGTAGAATATACTTATAAATAGAAAAAAGATCACATTAAGGACAGTCTGTTGTTATACAACAAGATACCTACCTAGCTAAATAAGTAATGAAATAGAAGCAAAACACCTGAAGTTTGGAAATATCTTAACATTTCGTTGACATATTTAGATATTATATCGAACAAAAGTACGTACTAACTTTTTTTTCTCATAATACTGACCACCCGTGATTAATCCCTAGTTCACACGATAATAAATGCAGATGAGACCAACTGGTTTAATAACTGCCTATTTACTGTAGCATCGAAGAGCCCCAGGTTGTTTATAGGTAAGTATCTCGAAATATAGACGATAAAAACGAATTGTATTCCTTAGCAGTTCGCATTATTAAAGATGAAGCCAACTTCTTCGTGCGAACCAATGAAATACAATATGGGTAAAGTGAAGACACTCCCACCGCCTGAATGTTATTAGTAGTTATAATCTTTATTCATATTAAATTGATTCCATCAAAAAGAACGAAACCCGGGTGGTGAAATTAAAACAAAGTAAGATTCAACATGACTTCTACAAAGTTCAACGTTGGTCTGGGCGATGACGCGAGGAGCTCCAGCAGGGTGCTGCGCCCCCCTGGCGGCGGGCACACTGACATCTTCGGGGGAGACCCGGAGCCACCGCGCGGCCGCCGCCTCAACCCTGCTGCTGCTTCCGCTACTTCTCTGGGGGAATACAACAGGCAACCGGCTAACGGCACAACTCCGAGCCAGAACGGTGGACAAGAGACGCCCGCCTCGACGCCGGAGGCCGCTCCGGAGGCCACGATCGAAGCACCGGCTCCCGAGCCAGCCAAGGCCGAGCCCGCCAAAGCCGCCCCAGAGGCCCCGAAGCGCGTACGTGTCCCTCCAGGAGGCTTCTCCTCGGGACTCTGGTAAAACTGGTTTCGTGGCGTTAATTTCTTCTCGCTGGGACCATATTTAGGCTTATTAATTTTGAACGTGCCTTTGCGAAGTGAATTTTCGGTTTAGTTTTGGCCCAGGTATTGAACGGTGGTTCCGTGCTAGATTTTTTAGCGTTTCCGCTTCAGCCAAAACAATTGGCCTTGTATAATCCTCGCAGAATGCAATTCTAATACTGAACAATTAACATTCGGTACTAGTATTATTTAGGAGATTACTTCATATTTAACCCTCGCGATGTCTAGCTTGCGTCGGAGCATTTCGCTAGCCAACTCTCTATTAGAATTATTTCTATCGTCACAAAAATTTTAGCAACTCTTAAGCATTTTGGCCAAAAACGTATTTATAAATGTTTACATTTGGTTCCGTGCTCACAAAACTTCAAGTTTTAAGCTCGCAGAGCGAACATTCCCGAATTTCTAGCTGAGATGACAAGTCTGATAGTTTACAAAATACTTGGTATGGAGCCCTTAGTTATCGTTTCTATATTTAGTGTTTTATGGAATCTTTAAAGTTTTGAGCTTTGAGTTCAGCTAAGACTGACTTGTGCCTCCACGTTGACGTTAATGTACTTAAACTTTAAAGGTTAGGCTCGGTTTGCAGTTAGTTTTTATTATAATTGATGGCCTACGGCAAGGAATGCGATTATGTATATTGATAATTATAATTGTATTTTTATATGAATTAAAACGACGTAAAATGTAAAAAAAGGAAAATCTTTCAAGTATCAAACCCCTTTTCCACTCTATACAGGTGACATTTCTTGAAAAAAAAACTCCGAAAAAGACTCGGCGCCAGTCAAGAGTGCCATAACTAATGTCACAAGTATATCCGTTTACAGGAAAGCCACTTTAACTCGGCATCCCCCAAAGCTCTTCCAGCATTAACTTAAGGCATTCTTTTGCACAATTTGATGTTTTATGCTATGGTGTCATATCTCCCCCACTTCCCCTGTCACTCTTCATTGTCGGACAACTCTCTTTTACTTACAGCAATTGTGTTTTGAGAGCATTCTGTTTATTGGTTTAATGGTTTTTTAAGAGGTATCTTTAAGATGTCACTTTTTTTTGGAAAATTAGATACTTACCTACTGCCCTGAAGGGGAATAGAAAAAATCGCAAAGTAAAAATTTAATCATCATCATCATCATATCTACTATTAAAGGTTGACTGGTAGAGATCCCTTAAAGGGATAAGTCCGCCTTTGTACAAGTATCTAAAAGTTTGTCAATTGTGTTTTGTTTCTTTTATTTTGTACAATAAAGAGTTTACATACATACATACATGCATATCATCCGTAGGACGTCCACTGTTGGACATAGGCCTCCCCCATAGACCTCCAGTTGCTTCGGTTGGAAGCGGCCTACAATTACATCCACCGCAAGTCTGCGGCTTTTTACCAGGTCATCCGTTCATATCGTTGGTGCATGTCCTATGCTGCGCTTGCCAATCCTTCTTCATTCAAGATTTTTAAAAAAGCTAAAAAAATCGAAATCCATCAAAAAGTCAGCGAGTGAGCGAGCCAATACGCTTGCAGTGCAGCTAGTCTCTATTTCGTCATTAATAGTTAACCCATGCAAATCAGGGCGAGCAACCAGTTTTGAGTAGAATATCCGTTGAATAACTTGTAATGAAACTTACTTACCCATTTAACACGAAGTAACATGAAGTATATGGGACTAGAGCCTGAAATAAACGTTAAATTATTATAAATTATTATTATTTATTTAATTTTGTTTAAATATCACGAGTTCTATTTATGAGACATTAGCTTTTGCCCGCGGCTCCGCCCGCGTGGTATTCGGTTATCGCGCGCTGTTCCCTCGGGAACTGTGCATTTTTCCGGGATAAAAAGTAGCCTATGTCACTCTCGGTCCCATAAACTATCTCTATGCCAAAAATCACGTCGATCCGTCGATCCGTTACGGCGTGAAAGACGGACAAGCACACTTTTGCATTTATAATATTAGTATGGATATGGATTGTACAGTCACCCTCATTAGGTGATATCTGACACAGCATGTGAAATTATCTGACAATCCTACCGGCCCCAGAAATAGACTCATACCTATTTAATCAGATATTTTTGCGCGTTTTGTTGTGTCAGATATTGTCCTGTTAACTATACTCGTACATACCTATAAACATGAGACAAGTTGATTTCACAGACTACTGCGGCACCACCCCAGGGGTGACCAAGTCGCAGGTGTCTCATTACGGCGGCCCGCGGGCCACAACTTTTTGTTGAGGCCCACTCGAAAGCCACCCTGCTACCTTTATGATTATGAGGGTATGAAACTTTTTACTGTGGGTACATTTAGGCATGGCTCAAATGTTTTAAGGACGGCGAAAGATACAGTTATGCACAGGCAGTGGCGTGACGCTGTGGCATTAACAAAACCAAATGGTTATTTATTTTTTTATGCTACGGGTGACACTATTAACCTGACGTACAATACCGACATGACGTTTTGTGGCACGCCCATAGAAAGTCTTGTCAGTTCGACACCAGTTTGTATGGGCGTGTACACGAAATATCGGGTCGATATTAACCGTGCCAGTAAATAGTGTCATCCAATGCTACCACTCCTGCAAAACAGCTATCTAGTGTGACGGCGCCAATCATGGACATATTAAGCACAGTAGTACCCAGTAATAGACAACAAGGATTCAATGTCTTATAGCTCACCACTCATGAACTTTACTAATTATGATCATGAGTTATTTGATCATTAATGTTATTAGTTTAAAAAAAGTAGTTTCCGCTTCTTAAGATTTTGGTTAACAAAAAAGAAACATTATTGGTTCTTGTCCATGAGTGGTGCCGTCACCTAAATCTGTGCGACATACTATATTTTATATTGTAGGCAGTGGGGGCACACTTAAAACGTCACCTTTTCACGTACACACCAGCGCCTCTGGCGACAAAATGATAGCACTAAATTGACAAATGTGTCAAACGTGGTCTAGAAAAATTCAGTCTGTCCGCCATTTTTCCGCTGTATGTTGGCTGTCTGGCTTTCGCGGATGATTTTTAAATTTATCTGGATTTTTGCTGTTTTCTTAAAGTTGTATTCCATTGCTCGGCTTGGGTGACCAAGTGAAGTGAACACCAATAACTTCGTTTGCTTTCCGGCCTCGCGATGTAATGCAACTTGCGCAATTTTCTTACAGGTCTAAACTGGGCTTTATAGACGTTAAGCTTGTTGTGTGCGTTCATGTACATGTGTGTGTTATGTCAGATTTAGTTCTTCAGCTAGCTACCAGATAGCGCTTGTTACTGTACTAACCTCTTGTGTCCGTTGGTTCGATGCTGGCAGCATAGTTCCATTTTTGAATAATAATATGGAACGGACGCAAGGGTGTTAAACAGAAGACTTGTATCCGAGCTGCCAACGTAGGAACTTGAATTTGAAATACATACGAAAATATCCTAAAGAAGTGTTTTTTTATTGGAAGGAATAGTTTAATAGGAAATATTAGGATAGTGGACCGTCCGTCCACTACATTACCATACATGCAAATTTTACCATAGAGTTGGCACTCTTTTTCTATATTGGTACTAATACTCTTTGATTGTAGGTACAGGTACGTAACTTCCTCCGTGTCCACCATAATATCACACTAATCCGAACACCACACCATCACTGAAAAAAAGGATAGCTGAACTAGTTAGCCTACTTGACGTTTAGCCAAAATTTACTAATTAGGAAACATAATAATGCTAAAATTGAAAAACTTATTTTTAAAGACATTACACAACTTTAGTAGGCCTTAGTTTTGTAGTTACGATTAGTTGTTTTAAGTTAGTTGTTGCGAACAACATTTCTTTTGTTACTGTTAGCAAATCTTTTTTTTTCAATGCACACAACCCCATCACCGCTCCAATAACCCCAGAAATCCCGGAGGGTCCTCAAAAATTAACAAATAATGTCTGTTAAACTCTAACCCTATATTTATTGCGGCAACTTCGGCAATCTTCGACTGTTTCTTAATCAATTAAGAGGGGAGAGGTTTTAATACGGCAAACAGTAACTTCGCTTAATTTACAAACTTTCCAATTACTTTTGTCTGAAGGATTGTAATATTGAATGTTTCTATCTCATTTCAGTATTTTGAGTATAAAATAATTAAGTTGTCATCACTCAATATATGAAAATAACTTAAATCGTATTAAACTGAACCTAACAAAATTAGAAAGAATAAAAAATAAAACATTTATCGTAACCAGCAGGGCTACTACGAAACTCGAAACTCGAAGTTCGTGTCGTGCGGTCCCTCTGACACTTATACTATTTAATACGAGAGCGAGAGGAACGGTTAGATACGAACTTCAAATTTCGAGTTTCGTAGTAGCCCCGCTGAGGCCATGTTGCCTAACGTTTCTGACGCTCACGCTCGCAATCAAATGTCAGTTTTTGTATACGAAATTCCAAAAACCGAAGTTCTTATCGTACCATCCCTCTCACTCTCGTATTAAATAATATTAGTGTCAGCGGGACGGTAGGATACGAACTTCGATTTTCATTCTTCGATCTTCGATGATCATTGCCGAAGCATAAGATAGTAAAAGAAGATGAGATTTAGAAGATTTTTTATTTTGTTAAGTTTTTTTTTGACAAACCGTGTTTCAAAATAGCTAGTACAAAATGTAGACTCTATATTAAAGTAACCTATCACTGTCAAATGATAATAAAACAAAACAATAACACCGAAATGCCGCTTCAGTGCGTCAGGTGTCAATAATTGTCCCACCGCAGCCAAAGGGTTATTCCATCCCCTGCAAAAGAGTCCATTTACAACCCGATTTCACAACCAACGTAACCCTTCACTTACTAACAATAGGGTGCAATTTCCTTTATTTCGAGGGTATGTGACAGATTTTGCCCGCCATATCACGGTGACCTGTGCTTAGATGTCAGTGCTAAGAAAAGACTGGTCAGCTTAGGTTGGTAGTTAGCTTTCTTAATACAAATTAAAGTTAATGGCTAGAAATTATAGCGCTGTAACAGCATCACGATTTATGAAGATAATCCCGGTTTGTGTTTAATAAGAGCTTTAACAATGGAACATTTTTAATGGCTTCTTATCTCCAAGGATAGCACTTAAGTATACGTACTTAAAGTACAGTCTGGTTTAAATAATAACTTTTAAGCAAAAAAATATCAAAAATATATGAACACGACTTATTATTAACGGCGTAGAAGCGTGTTTAGATATTTTTGGCTGAATTTTTCTAGAAGTATAAGAACTCAACTGTACTTGGCTACTAGGCATCATGCACAAATATCTGTGTACAAAAATCAAGTCCGTAGTTAGTAAATATTAGAAAATATTGTATATATTAACTTCAATCAAACAAAAAATTAGAAAGATGAAGTACGTCAAATTTCGGAAGTGTGGGTGCTAAAGGGGTAAGTAATACGAGATAAAAAGAACTTATTATATAATTATTCATAATATATACGCTCACTTTATATAAACTCGTTTAGTATAACGTACGAAATAATGAACGAAAAATATAATTTAAAAATATCAAATTTTATAAGGTATACCGTTGTTTATATTATAAATAATATCAATTGATATAACAATCAAAGCATATAATGTTCATAGCACCTAAGATTTAAAACTTATAATTCATTAAAAACTTTGATGCTAACAAAAAAACAAGCAAGCCATTCTTTTTTTTTGCTCTGTTACAAAAAAAACCCTGACATCGAAGCTACGCTTCGCTCCCGCCTTAGCCTTCTGAACCTGACCTATCCAAGTCGCTTCTGCCCAATTTCGTCTTGCTCGCTCGCTTTGCTCGCTCGCCGCCACACAATTTAACATTTACTTACACACATTATTATAAATCATGAGTAATATACCTATCTATATTATATACCTACCTATATACCTAATATACAATGTTAAAATAAAGTAGTCTATATAAATCATATACAAATTGAAGTTATATAAAAATAATCTTATATAATGTAAGCTTTATAGGTTAAAACATTATACTTTTTGTTCTTTAACGTTCATTATATATTGTGAACGTTATTAATGTGAAATTAGATATTTTGTAGTTATATCTCGTGGGACGCACCCGTACTAAAGTAGTGAAGTGACGCGTAACATTAACTGGTTCTTTCTTCATTTACGAAGCTACGAAGCCACAGATAGACAGACAAACAGATAGACACTGGCGTTAAACTTATAACACCCCTTTTTGCGTGGAGGCGGAGGGGGTTAAAAATGTCGCTCAACCGATGAAATTTATCATCAACTATAAAAGCGGTCGTTAATTCCCGAAACTGTTGCGACCACACAGTTTACGGGGCTGTCCTTTATCGCAAAGGTCGGGCAAATGTCGCGGCCTTTAGCTCCCAAGGGACGACATACTGTGCTACACACTGTGCTGCTTGCGACTGCGCCGTTTAGTGTTGTCTCTAAAGCTTTGGTTTCCTAGGACAAGCGGTGCTGTCATTATAGCCACCGTAATAAGCGGTGAATGACGTCACTAGAACTACAAAATACAGATAGTTCAGAAGTCAATCTCCTGTATGTAAGGTCAATGTGGCCAAGACCGGCATACTTCATTTTTTTTTTACCTCGGAGTGATCTAGCTGCGTTAATTATTCACCTGCGTTAACACTTGTACTTGCATACGATGAAGAATTTCATAAATAATAGTTAAGCTATAGAGATAGATCATTTTATTCACAAATGAAGCAAAAAAATAGTATTTTCTAAAATTCGGCGAGTAGACGGACTTCCCGTGTAGTTTAAGGTAAGTCCGTCTAGTAATGATATCGGCCATACTATGGGTCCTTATATGTAAGTATGCGAATCCTCAAAAAAAATGAAACAAGACAATGAAAAGTGTACTTTAAACGTGTTAACATAAGGCTTAGATTCGGAATAAACACAATTTTTCTTATTCAAAGGCAAGTCCGGCATATATTACGTAAATGGGGTGGTAAACCTTTTTTGGCAAAAAAATATATAATAAGTACTTACTTATTTATAAGGTTTCCCAAATAAAGGATCAATTGAAATTATAAAATGTATTTTAATAGTTTAATTTTTAATTTACTGAGATCAAAGAGGGTCACCTAGCACTGATAGTGCAAGCTTTGCTTAGTTTGGGGCTAATATTTATTTGATTATTTATTTATTTGATAGGTATTTTTAATTTATATTTTCGGTGACATAGTGCCACAGCATAGTGCTGAGGGTGAGGGACACATTTCCGTACTAGTTTCAAGATCAAAATGCCTTATGAAATCGTAATAATATTGAAATCGTAAAAAGAGTTGGTAACTTCTGATTCAAGGGAAGTTCGGCATATGACGGACTTGCCTTGTACATAGTAGACGGACTTTCCAACTTAACGAAATTTTATTGTGATAAATGATGGTACGTATAATTACAAAAGTAAGCCATTTTCTGATAAATTAAACACAGAATAAAGTTAACTGGTTCTTATATTACTTCTGTAGTTACTTTCTGGTGCAAAATCTTGTCACGAACTATTTTTAACAATTTTGTTAGCAGAGACCGTCGCACTATCATTTCGAGTTCCATACATGCAATTACTTGTTTAGGCGGATTGCTCTGAAGTTCGTTGTCACAGCGCCATCTGTTTTAGAGTGAGGGAACAAGCGCGACAAACTGCTTTATATACTGGACGCTAAAGCAGGAACCGCTTTCAAATTCAAAAGTTATAACGTGTTGACGGACTTGCCTTGTAGACGGTCTTGCCCACATTGACCTTACTTCACTTTTCATACCTACGCTCGGCGGTCGCTCTAAGGTGGTCAACTGTGGCTTATGCACCAAAAAAACTATCGTGGTAGTCGCACTCTTATCCAGTTTGATTTATTGTTGAGAATGAAACGGGAAGAATGGAAAAATAAATTAATAACTGAAATATTTTAAGTTTAATGTCATTGTTATATTATAAATTTGTTACAGAAAATATCTTGCGACGATTTCGTTATTGGCGAAATTCACGATTATTTTATTTAAACAACCGTCCACTGAACAGTTATTATAACTTTTACAGACGCGTGTCTCAGCGGATGGCACTCGCGCTCGCACTGGTCCCAACCGGCCCGAGATACCGTGTCCGTGAGCAGTGTCTATGTGTGCGTTGCTCGAGCGCACTTGTATGGAGATTGACTTCTGAACTATCTGTGTTTTGTGCTAGAACGTTTTCAATGTAAACAAATGGCGCGGTTTCCTAGAGAGCGGGTCAATTACCGCTCTCTAAGAGGAGGAGGAGGAGGAGGAGCGGTATCAATTACGACCGCTATATGACGGCACCGCTGATCCTAGGAAACCAAAGCTTAACAGCAATAATAGTGTTTAACGAACCCAATAGCCTAGTGGTTAGAGAACCTGACTACAATGTTTGAGGTAACGGGATCAATCCCCGGCTGGGGCAGATAATTATGTATTCATACGTAAAACTATGTTATGGAGTCTTGGGTTTTTAATGTGCGTTTAAGTTCGCAACCATCTATTTAGGTAAGTATGTACTTAACCCATTGTCTAATATCCATCCTTAACACAAGTATTGCTTACTTACATTAACGAATAATTCCTAAAGTCAGTTTGAAAGGGAAAAGAAATGTTGTCAAGCAAAAAAATCTAGGTTTTTAAATATTCGCCAATGTTCTAATTAGTCGTGTCTAGGAATTATTGGTTAGGTACACATAAATAATTATTATTTCTGTGGTTAGGTAATGGTGTGCCTGTCATCGTCATCACTACACTGAGGTCGTATTGTCTAACGTTTTTATACTCGCAATCGCAATTAAATGACAGTTTTTGTATGCTAAAACTGTCATTTAATTATGATCGCGAGTGTCAGAAACTTTACGCAAGACACTCTGGAATTTGTTATAAAAAGATGAAAACAACGTGCAATTTTTTAAGTCCACCTCCGTTCTAATGAACAAGCGTATTTTGAAAATGGACTGTGTTCGAAATTTAAACTGTCCGACCGTATCCCCCGAGCTCCGATGACGTATGACACCCGCGAGGGTGATCAACTTGCAACTTCCCGCCAAATTCTCTTACACGTCAATCAGGGGAAACTACCCTGTATTCGGCGACTACTAGGGTACCCGGGTAAAATTTCGCGGGTAAAAATAAAGTTGTGTTGCAGAAAACATGACGAATTTGTTGTCATAGCATAGGGCTGTGGTATTTATGGAGTGTGTGGGTGTTATGGCGTTTGTAATGGAAACACCATACCTGTATTATCCTGAGAAATGGGTGCTGTACGGTAAATTTTAGTTGATCCTTTTACGTTTGAGTGTAACTAATGCAAGACGCAGAGGCAGTGACAAACCGAGATTTAGGGGTCCAAAACACCTGTGATGCGTCCGTTTTTTTTTTTATTCTATTGGATGGAAAACGAGCAAGTGGGTCTCCTGATGGTAAGAGATCACCACCGCCCATAGACACCTGCAACACCAGGGGGATTGCAGATGCGTTGCCAACCTAGAGGCCTAAGATGGGATACCTCAAGTGCCAGTAATTTCACCGGCTGTCTTACTCTCCACGCCGAAACACAACAGTGCAAGCACTGCTGCTAAGTTTTTGTATGCTTTGGAACCACGCCTAACATAACGACATTTCCCGCAATTTTGAGAAAAAAAAATTGGGTTCAGTAATTTTCAGATTTTTAGGGTTCCGTTCCGTAGATACTTACTCAAGGTGTCAAACGGAAACCTATTGTTGTCACGCACGTTTCTGTCTGTCTCGTTTACTACTCGGATTTTTAATTTACACTGTATGTTTATGCATCTTATTGACCCAAAGTCAAGAAACCCTTGGCTTTACGCAAATCGCGTAAGCCAAAAAAAAAACTAAGAAACAAAACGCAGCATAAGAGTCGAGTAAGGCCACATGCCGTAATTACAATTAGGGCAATCATCGGATGGGTTGGAGCCGGGGCGCTAACGCAATAACGGTGATGGATCGCGCCTGCCCCCGCGGCGGTCGTGTCAAAAATATGAAAAACAACAAGAACAGTCGTAGTCGTAACACCATATAACAAATATCCCATGACGAGACTCTAATCAAATTAAGTATTTTAGCACAGAAAACCGTTAACTTTTCAATTAACTGTCTAATTTCATTTTAAGATGCTTATGCCTAGTTATAGTCCTTTTATAGTCAGTTGAGTTTGCGGATAGAGACGTCATAGCTGTCATAGGTGTGTCAGACAAAATACAAGTGTGTCTCTAACCATGGGGCTTTGCAGGTTCGATTTGACTGAATACTGAAATAAATTAATAAGATGTTAATACTCTTAAATATATGTAGAATATTTTTTAAGACGATAATTGACCTCTCATGTTGCTGTGCCCTTGCAGGGCGTCACATGTGACTAATACCGAATTGTAACAACTGCTATGTATAAATATGCTAGGCAATGAATGAATAAATAAATAAATACTCGCGTAACTATGCTTCTTTTATTCTGCCACTTTTAGAAAACATGACCGGTGTTCTATTTATTTTTTCATACAGATTAAATATTAAATTCATTACAATATTAAATTAATAGGAATTTTTGACAGATTCATAAATGTTTATCTTAAAGATTCAAGTCATTTAAAAACCCTCGTACCAAGGAAATTCCCTGTACCAGTGAGGCAGCGATAACACCGTCATTATGCCCGATTCGCTTATATAACGATTTACTCTGAGGACCAAATAGTTCAGTTATGTGAGTAGAATCGAACCACTGAAAGTGGAACTACAGTGTACCAACATACTTGCAACGAAAATTATTTTCCCAAATTTACTCACATTCTAACAACTGGCCATAAAAACATGAGAAAAAATAAATTCTGAGTTTTTTATCGTGACAACATCGGCTTCCGCAAATGTCAAATTTTAAAAACGATAAAGCGTTCGGTTCGGATTCACGCACGAGGCTCCATTGTCGTGACAACTAAAGGGTTTTTCGAGTGTACTTTTCAATTTGCCATCACTGCCGACGCGTGGGGCGTGGGTAGAGTCGCTTTATTTAATTTTATATTTGTAATTTAAAATGCTTGAGTGATTAAAATGTTTGTCCGCATTCGTGATACTGTCACACCAATCTTCTTATTTCATCAGACTAGCAACTTCGTGTTAAGTGGGCCGCAAATAAAATCGAAAACTTAACTGGAGTTTTTACTTAAAACTCAGCTTAAATTGAAACCATAATTGGTAATTAAGCATTAGCGTCTAGAAATTATCTATTTACAGAAAAAGATTCTGTATTTTTTTGAGGAATTGGTAATAAACTCATAGAGTCAGATATGAATCATTTATTAACAAGGAACAATTTTTCTACTTGAATAGGTATAGGTAGAGTCATTCACGATAACGCGCGTCGTGGTTCTTATTACAATGTCACGCAATGTCGCGTCTGCGTGGATGGCACTAAGTATAATACTACTCCAAAGCTTCCACTGTTCTTGGTCAAATCAAGTTCGTGTAATAGTGGGACTTTTTTTTTCAATGGTCTGTTCAAAAACCGTACAGGGCGCAGCGGAAATGAAACCGAGCATGTTGCGATGGAATCGTCCGAACTATTGTGATGGGCGAAACTACGTGAAACGAAACGCATCTGTCAAACGAGGCGGGAATTTAGAAAAAAATAATCAGCGAGAGTCGAAAAAAGAATGTAATGTAGGTGGGCTAATGTCCTCGTAGCCAGTATTAAAAATAAGGCGATATAAATTCTTTAAATAGGTACTCAAAGCGTCTTCATTAAAAAGTAAAATTAAATTACACAAATTATAAAATTCAGACTTGTTTGGTATTAACTTGTTTTTGTGACAGGTTTTTTAATATAAAACTTAACTTCTGAATAAAAATACCAATACGTCGCCGCTACTATTATTAACAAGGATTCGTATGGGACCCTCGAAACGCAGGGACACGCATCATAAAAATATGACACGTACACAGAACAAAATTGGTAAAAGGATTTCGCAGTTCCACAAGGGAGTGTATTGGGCCCATAACAATATGTGTAGTACAGTAGGTAGTTGTTACCATACTACACCATAACTTTTTGTTGTTAGATTTGGAACTTTGTGTTAAGCGTTTTGGCGTGGCGTTTTGCTTGGGAAATTTTTCAATCGGTTTCTCGCTCACGTGCATACGTTCGATGAAATGAATAAATTTATTGCTAGATCGTTCTTGCTTAAACTTTTGTATTACTTATAGTTCATAACAGTATATTTTTAATATTTTTTGATTGGGTGATAAATTCAGAAAGGGTCTATATTGTATATAGTATATACAATACAATGCAGATCGTAGAATAATTGCTGCATCAATATTTTTTGCGGTTCCTCATACTACAAAGCTCTATGATAAACACGCGTCGTTTGCGCTTAAAAATACGCCTTGTGTATAGGCCCTATGACAGATGCTACCTGCATTTTTCCATAACAAACATTTTATAATCCGATTAAAAAGCATAAAGTATTCTTGTTTCGTTGTAATTAAGGCCATTAGGTGCCGGAACATGGCCGCCCGGTTTCCGTTTCCGGGAACTTTTTAATTTTTCATTTACGCTCTGCGATTTCAATTTTTCCTTTTAATTCCTCATTAAACTTGGTCACGGTTTGCTCCCGGCGTTTTAGGAAATGGGAAAAATTGCGACAATTATCATGTTGATTGATGATTGTTTTGTAGGGAGTTTATTGTTGTATGAAGTAGAGTAGTAGATATGTAAATCAAGTCATACTATATCTTCGCTAGTATGTGGTAGGTACAATCACGGTACATGGTACAGTAGGGTTCCATTTTTAGCACAAAAAGTTTTTGTACTTAAAAAAAAAATTTTAGCGCATTTTTTTTCCTGACTACAGTCACCAGCGCGAATAATCTGTCAAAACAACTCGTGCATAAATATCTGATACGACTCTTATTTCTAGGGCCGGAAGGACGTGTCAAATATTTTTGCATCTGAAGGATACCTACCTATGTCCAACAGTGGATTTCCTACGGCTGATATGATTGTCCAGCAGTGGTGTAGCGGTATAGCACACGGCACGGAATGCCGAGGACCTGGGTTCGATTCCCAGTGCTGGTCTTATTTTTCTGGTTTTTCTGTGCATCTATATTTCAGTTTGTATTTTCAATTTAGGTTTTACGGGATGACCGTTAAAGTAAACATTTGGAATTGAAATAAAAAATACAAAAAGATTCCAAAAAAACAATCTTAATTTGATATGATTATGATGATGATGATGATTATGATGATATTTATTAAAAAAAGTTCTACTCATCATCATCATCATCATCAGCCTATAGCAGTCCACTGCTGGACATAGTCCTCCCCCAAAGAGCGCCATTGCGCCCTGCCCTCGGCTAGACGCATCCTGCTGCTACCAGTAGCCTTTCGCAGATCGTCACTCCACCTGGCCGGAGGGCGCCCTACACTACGTTTGCCAAGACGCGGTCTCCACTCAAGAACTCGTTTACTCCAGCGGTTGTCGGTTCTTGGGACAGATATGACCAGCCACTGCCACTTCTTCACTTCAAAAGTTCTATTAAAAAGGTTTAACTATTTTCTTGGCCTATTATTCTTTATCCGATCACTCAGTAAAACTGCATCGAAACTGCGATGGAACTGAACCACTAGTCCAGTCTACAGCAATTATATTGCAGTCGGTTTGCAGTCCTGTGACATTTTAGTAAAACGTTTTGCAAATGCTTTTGCAGTGTTCTCACTGTCTGAGACTAAACGAAGCCCAGTTGCGATAGGGTTGCCCCTTGAGAAAAACATTTTATTACTTTACTATCGCATTTATATTAGTGGGATCAAAGCACAAAGCACTCATCATCAATCATATCAGCTGTAGTAGGACGTCCACTGTTGGACATAGTAGGTCTCCCCCATCGACCTCCACTTGCTTCGGTTGAAAGCGGCCTGCATCCAACCGTGAATCCGCAGCTTTAACCAGGTCATCCCTCCATCTCGTTGGTGGACGTCCCACGCTGCACTTGCCGACTCACAGTTTCCATTCGAGAATTTTGTGGCCCTAACGGCCATTTGTTCTCCGTGCTTATAGCTCGCCCATGCCCATTGCCACTTCAATGAGCTAACTCGCTTTGTTATGTCGGTGACCCTCGTTCTGCTGCGTATCTCTTCATTTCTGGTTCGATCGCTCCCGTAGAGATACCTACTTGTATTGTAACATATGATAATCGT
>NC_133492.1:4829178-4911144 GCF_025370935.1 Choristoneura fumiferana
ACTCAACCAACTAAGCTTGTATCCATTTCTGTGTTACAGAAGCATCTTTCCCAGTGATGTGTAACTACAAGGGGCAGTGGATGCGAAATGAAGTGGATTTCCGTTGGATGGTTTTGTCAAGGATTAGTAGAAGAAGCGTGACCATGGTTACATAAGGTATTTATGTAAAATGTTCCGGAGTTATCGACTGAGCTTATCTGTCTGTTCGTCCTGATATAGGGAACAGACGAGGAAGTGAAATATGGGAATTGCGGAATTGGTTTTCTAGGAATTTGGCTTTCTAACCGGTGGTTAACTGATTCATTTGTTTGTTTTAGTTATAAATTGGGGTCGAGAAGTTCTCGAATTGAGTCCGCGGATCGGCAAGCGCAACGTAGGACGTCCACTAACGAGATGGACCTCTTAAAGCTGCGGGATCACGGTGGATGCAGGCCACTTTCAACTGAAGCAACGGGGGGCTTATGGGGGAAACCTATGTCCAACAGCGGACATCCTATAGAAAGAAAGAAAGAAAGAAAGAAAGAAAGAAAATTTGTTTATTGCCAACAATTACTTAGGTAGGTGTATAATACATATTACACAAGAAGGGTACCTACTCTAAAAATTAAATTAACTTACTAACTATATGCGGGTTCTATAAAAGTTCGTGAGACCTGCTTTCTAATGTAGGGGTTAATGAACTTTTATAAAAATCCCGCCTTAACCTAAAAGCTGATATGATGATAATGATGATGATGAGTTATAAATTGCTGAAATAGGCCGCTTTCACGTGATAAAGGGTAGAAAGTTACCCGTTTGATAGACAACCTCAAAAGAATCACAAAGAAATGAATAATTATGTAATTAAGAAGCTTTCAAGAAATTAAAACAATAAACTGCGCTTTATGATTATATGATTTTAACCCTTTAAATAATAGACTTGATTATTGGTAGTAGGCAGTACTCAAGTTTATGAATTAAATCCTATAAAGAAGTGTTTATAAATGCTGCAAGATATTTCTATATTTCCAATTAATCTTTACTCGTTATAATATAGGCGAATGTTGAATTTTACAAAATTATATCGTGGTTTTCCTTCACGCTGTAAAGAGAATACCCGTACGAAGCTTTATTTCTCTAGATACAGCTGTTAGTTTTCTAAAGATAACATGTATCCTGTGTTTTTAGGTACACATGTAAGTAGGTAGGTAATGTGTACCAAGTTTCATCCAAATTTCGCACAACTGACAGAAAAGCCTTCGCGTTTAGTATCTACTATAATATGAAAGATTGGAAGTAGGATAGGATTAATTCAAAATTTCATCAAGAATCTCGATTCGAGATTAGACTATGTATTTCCGGTTCCGACGGACAACACGCGATATATTAGGAACCCGTAGAAAAAAACAATTTACCATATCACAAGAACCCAGCGGTGTGATATGACGAAGGTTTGTACTGAGCAAACAATAGCAACGAGTGAAGGGCTGGAAAAAGAAAAACTCAAATTTGTCCGTGCATCCATCTCAATCAATCCCCACGTCCAGGGATCTGCATCCCCGGAGGACCAACCCTTTGTCCTCGCCCTCAGCTAACCCAATTAATGCGGGGGTAGTGTTACCGCCGCAAAAAGTGTAAATTGAAAATGTATAATTAGAAAGATCAATGACCTGATGACAGCTGCGGTGGGTAGTGGTAATTTGATTGTGGAATAGTGAGTAATTTAATAATGTATTGCGTAGGGAAAAGTATTAGGTCACACCGTCCAGAGTATTATATTTGCACAAATGATCATCATTATCATCACTATAGACGCATGTGCAAAAATGTTCATTTAAAGTTAGACTAAATTAGACCTATCTATTATTTTTTAATGTAACGCACTTCGTAGACATAATCTCACTGACGTTCTTTTTTACTTGTCCCAAAATATCAGCTAGTCAATTGGTTATTAGATTTAATTTATACAGGTACGTAATATATTACGAGCTTAGTTCCTGGGAGGGGAGCGCCAAAGTTTGCATACTTTTCTCTAGTCATACCGTAATTTTTGTCCGAATCATTTTTTGTCATATTTTTTTTGGATTCAGAGAAAAAAGAGTCGATCATTCTGACAAACATTACATCCGGACTTCCAATAAGTAGGTATTCGATCTCTGGTAGTAAGTTGTAGGTACAGTCGAGTTCATAAACTTGTGAGCAAAATTTTTATCAAAAATATCTGAAACGACTCTATTGGTGGCGTAGACGCGTGTTCAGATATTTTCAATCAAATTTTTGCTCACCAGCTTGTGAACTTGACTGTACCTTAAACTTAAGTCAGTCAACTATTTTACTATCGTGAAAACAAACGTAACAGATAGAACTGAATCCTAAATGAATAAGGATTTGGGACTATGTTTAGATATCGTCATTAGAGATACAGACTTGCAAGGTATTCTTACGGAAGGAATATCCATAAATAAATACTAAACTATCTAATCTCTCTTATTAATCACTAGACTTACCCGGGGATTCGCACGCGAAAACCATAAGATCCAGCAGCTAAATCTGAGCTTTTACTAAATTCCCAAAATTACATGGTGGATTTCATTAACTTTGTGTTAAAACAACCCTGCCACATGACTTTGAACCCTGCGGTTAAGATTTTCAGATTTTATCCCCCTCCCATATGGGAATATAGAGATAAAAAGCAGAATTTCATCGTTTGTTCTGCTGTTTTAGGGTAAAAGAATAACAAATAGACACACACATACTCACAAACTTTCACATTTATATTATTAGTAGGATTCGGTACCAATACCTCAGTCTTAAAGCTCTTAATACTCCATTCTAGTACCAATTTGTTCTAACCGCAATTATAATTACAAAACAGAGCATTAAGAAACATTACCGGCTAATACAAAAAGTAAACCGGTACCTCAAAGTGCTTACATTATTTGTACCGGACAAATAAATATATCCGCGGTACAACAGATTAATACCATACTCACCAATATCACAGCCAACTTCAAAACCAAAGAGGCTTACCTAATACAAACTGACCATTGCTGCTTTAGAACAGCTGTGGACCCACGCGTTTGTTTCACGCTTTAAGTTGAACAGTAATGGATGCAGTGAATGGCGGTTGTTTCATAAGGAGGTTTGTATGATGAGGTGTGAGTTATATTAGGTGTCAAAGCGCTGAGTGTGGTCGCACCTAGCAATGACAGCGGCGTTTGACAGAAGAAATGATAACGTACAAGGCAGTGTTCGATTTTTGTGTCTATTGGGTTACAAGGAAACTGACTAACGTGGCCAAAGTGGCGTTGACGTCATAAAGTAGGTATTTGTAGAAAGTGACAGGGGGTTCCCTAGATTGGGAGAAATGTCAACGGCAAAAGCTATGTGCATCGAAAGAAACAGCCGATTCGCTAACCGGAGGTTCTTTTTGGAGGGTGTCTTTCCGTCCCATTTTCTACGTCACCTGAACCGAACTTACCTGAATAGGACAAACGCCATGTTAGACCAGTGGTCAACAGCTAATACCATTTTCGTTTAGGTACACTATGACGTAATTTTGACAAAAAATACCCCGATTGGCTATATCCATCAACCCAGTCAATGGAACTTAGACAAACTTGAAATTTGGGGAGGTAAACGGCCTATAATTGCCTCATGTGGTAGGTACTCGGCGAGGTAAGTAAACTTGCAATCAGTTCCCGTACTATTTCTCTAACAAGGTAATCCACCTCTTAAATAAATCTACTTAGGAGGTTGACAATGGTTGACAGGTATCTACAACTTCTCTGGCAGTACGGATGTCTTAGTCAGATGACCCAGCTGTTCCTTAAAAACTTTTAAAGCAAGATCAACTGGTTCAAAGATTGGGCGCGAGCGGACTTTAAAAAGGCCCACTCTCAATAGACCTTGATGAGCCTGATTGGCCCAAAAGAGGGGGGAGAGTGACCCTTCTATGATATTAATTATTCAAAGTATGTCGTCGGACTCCGGAAGCTTCGAGATGGCTTGTTATGGGTCATTGTTTGTGGGATTCGCGGTGAAGATTTCGTAAGATTTTTGGGCCGCCAAGTTCTGACTGAAATTGATAGTTGTATGTGTTTAAATTCTTACAAGATTTTCGTTTGGCTGTCAGTTTTTTAAGTTTCGTCATTATCAAGGACCAACCTACTTATACTATTATCCTAGCCTAGAGTCCTGAAAGGCAAAATTCAAAGCTTTCTAGTACTAGCAAAAAAAATCAGAAAATTGTTAATTTGGCGCCACATGACAATCTGTTTGGTTGCTATTTCAAAGTGTAAAAACCTGCCAAGTGCGAATCGGACTCGTACACCGAGGGTTCCGTACAAATCTTTAGGTAGATTGAAATATAATATGCTTTAAACAATCGCATCTATATACATCCAGTATAGCAGAGTCCTGCTTCAAAGCAACGAAGTTGCGAAGTGTAGAGTCATTTTAACTGACCTAAAAAAATACGCTCGATAAACAATAACCCTCCTTCGGGCAGTCGGGTAAAAAGAGGAATATTTCTTGGCAAGATATACGCAATAATAAACATTATCCACCTTTCAAATTCATAGGCCAAAGCAAAATTAAAATATTCTTAACAATATTTTTTTAAAGCTTACCCGCTACAGCTTTTTATAAAAAAGAACATGGTTACCATAACCCACATAGCTACCTAAAAACGTAAAATTGCCTTCCTAAACCCAGGTCTTAAAATCATACCCAGCCTCCACAAAAGATCTAATATCTAAGAGAAAGCAGCCCATATTAAAATTTCCTTCACAGTAATCCGAACACAACACAATATCAAAATTTAATATCATTTTAATCTTAATTCTACTTATTAAGGCACCCAAAGGACCCTCTTAAATCTGCACCTCTAATAAGAGGGGGAAATTCAATTCTAAGGGGTATGTTGGTAAGACTGAGTTTGTCTTGCTGGGTAGGAGTTTTTGTATGGAAAATGTGAGGGATTGAAGAAAGGCAGGTAAGTTCAAAGACAACTTTTGTCTATTGATGGTCTTGGGGTTATTAGCGTTTTGGTGGTTTAATTTTATTGACTTTTGCCAATTGTTTGCAATTTTTTCTCAGTTTCACCGATACAGTCATACATAAATTTTGACTTTGACTTTGACATAAAAACTAGCCTGTTTCGCTTATCGCTATCCCGCGGGAAATATGCAATTATCCTGGATAAAAAACTATTCTATGTACCTACTTCCTTTCCCGGGACTCAAGCTATCTGGATACCGAGTTTTGTCTAAATCGGTTTAGCGCTTTAGACTTACGCATTTATAATATTAGCGGGATGAGAATTTTTAATCATCATCGTCATCGTCACAGCAACGTTTAATTCGCCCCTCTTCGGACATAGGCCTCCTGTCCATGTCTCCACGTCTAAGAATCCATTGCTATCTACATCCATCCACCACCTGCATAAATAAATAAATAAATATCATAGGACACTTTGACTCCAATTGACCTAGACCCAAACTGAGCAAAGCTTGTACCACAGATATAGATTATACTAGATAACGCAAATCTGTATGAAAACCAACCGTTTCACTTTTTTAGATCTACTGTGACGTCTCAAGAGCGAATTAGCGATGTGAATTCCCCGATGTCCGCGCAAAATCGATTCAAATGCGCCGCCCGCCCGCGCCGTGGGGCTTGAGTCAGTCACTAGTCATGATTAGTCAGTTAGCGGTCAGTCTTTGTATGGGGCCAACCCCGACGTTCGGTCAGGGGTTCGGACACGCGAAGTAGATGCATTTGCGTAATCTAGTGTAATCTATATCTGTGGCTTGTACTATGGAAACTTGGCAACGGACAAATATACTTATATAGATAAATACATCCCACTATTTCCCACTAATATTCCCATTTCCACTAACGCACTAATATTATAAATGCGAAAGTTTGTAAGTCTGTTTGTTTGTTTGTTACTTCATCGTCGAAACTGCTGATCTGATTTAGATGAAATTCGGTATACATAGTTTGCGCCCCGGGGAAGGACATAGGATAGTTTTTATCCCGGAAAATTGAATAGTTCCCGCGGGATAGCGATAAACGAATTTTACGCGGACGGAGTCCCGGGCTGTAGCTAGTGTTATATATTTTTACGTAGCTAATAAAGCTGCTATTCGTTTTAGGAACGTGAGTATGAGTACTTTTTAATTAAAGCATCGGAAAATCGTGATGAATGGAGGGCCCTAATTGATGTGTCGAAACGAGTTAATTGACTTTTTGCTCATACAATGGATTATTCATGTTAAATTAAAACACTGTACTTACAGCACGTATGCGCCATCTCTGTCTATTCTAGAGTTATGTTGTGATTGTATCAATGCTATTAGGTAAATTACTCTTACGGCAAGGCAGGCCGAGGCGTAGATGGCGAGATGACGGACGGAACGGAACTGAGTGAGTGGCCAAATATAGCTCTGGATAGGGAGATGTGGAAGTCAAGAGGAGAGGCCTTTGCCCAGCAGTGGGACACAGTTATAGGCTAAATATAATAATATTTAATCTTTAGTGGTCACGTCATACTTGTACATTTTTTAAAACGCAAAAACATAACTCATTATAATAGACTTGAAGAGTGGTAAGGAATTCCACAACCGAATAGCCTGGACAGTATAAGAATAGACTAGAATTTGGAGTGAGAAAGAGACACGGTATGGCGAAAGTTCTGAGGGCATCGAATAGAAGTTACATAGCTCTTTGAGGTAGCGTGGAGTTGCAGGGTTAATAGCATAGAGCGAGGTTTGCTGATTTTTACGGTACCGTCTATCTGTCTGTCTGTCGGTCCATCTGTCACAGGGCTCTATCTCTTGAGTCGTTATACACTTGAAATTTACACAGATTATTTGTTACTGTGGCCGCTATAACAACAAATATAAGAACAGAATAAAAACAATATTTAAGGGGGGCTCCCATACAACAAACGTGATTGTTTTGCCGTTTTGTGCTTAATATTAATAACGGGAATATTTCAAATATTTACACAATCTTTAGTTGTATAACCACTTTAAAAATAAATACATAGTTAAATTAAAATAAAATAAATATTTAAGGGGACATACAACAAACTTCTGCAGGTGGTAGGACCTTGTGCAAGGTCCGCCCGGATTGCTACCACCATCTTGCTCGCTAATCCTGCCGTGAAGCAGCAGTGCTTGCACTGTTGTGTTTCGGCGTGGAGAGTAAGACAGCCGGTGAAATTACTGGCACGTGAGGTATCCCATCTTAGGCCTCTAGGTTGGCAACGCGTCTGCAATACCCCTGGTGTTGCAGATGTTTATGGGCGGTGGTGATCTCTTACCATCAGGAGACCCACTTGCCCCTTTGCCATCCAGTCAAATAAAATAAAATAAAAAAAAACTTGATTTTTTTGCCGTTTTTTCACTAATGCGCGAGTCCCGCTCGCACTTGGCCGGTTTTTAATCTTCCACTGAAGTCAATACCGCGTGATTAAGCCAGGTCCAGACATTTCCAAGCAGCCAACCTGCACCATCCACAGCCACCCTAATCATATTCGCATGCGAACTAAAACTAAAGCGAGGGGACGATAAAAAAATTGATATTTTATAGCATCCGGGGTCCACTTTTCCGCCATATTTTATTCCTTTTCTTTTTCTGTCTTCTTTACAACTTTACAAACTACACTCGAAAACTCTAAAAGTCCCAACCCTAACTCTTATCACGAGGCTATAAAATGTATTTTTGCACATGAGACATGCTTCTTGCAGTTTTTTGACGGCAATGTTAAGTTTGCGTAAAGCTACATGTTGTCACACGCACGGATGAGTAGTATATCATTTTCTTTGAACAAATGTGTTCGTCTATCTCTTCCAACGGCCTAATCTACTAAGAAAATAAACAGTGGGGCTGCGGCTTCGACTATTGTGGCTGAAAGACGCCATTTGCATTCGAGATATTTTCGGCGAATTGTTTGCGTTTTGCGAACTTGGGAGAATGTTATAATCATAAAATAGAGTTAGGTATAAGATAATAAATATGTAAAATTTGGGGTTTTTATGAATTTAGCTCGAATTTTTTTCATTACTATTCTAATAACTTCTTGTACATGATTGCATTTTTTTATATATTGACAGGTGGGTGTCCGAAATGAAAAATAATAATAATTAATAATAAATTAGTTATTTACACAACTATTAACAGGATTAACATTCAAATTGGAATAAAAGAAAATGAGAACTAAAACTAGCTTACTGTAATTGAAGGGTCCACGGAAACAACGTGTCCAGTCACCTAAGCAACTTTTTGAGTTATAGCGGTTTGAAATTTAGTCATCACGAACAATTACTATGGTTACCATTTATTCAAAAGTAAAAAAAAAATGTTTTCAGATTATTTAATTCAAATTTCAATGGTAAGTCATAGTGCTTTGGGAGCTCTACATTTTGAAGTTAAAATCGCCATTTTGTGAAAAGGTGACTAGGCATGTTCTTTCCGTGGACCCATCAATTAATTATGTCTTTTTTTGCCCGCTGCTGTTGAAAATAAACATACCTACTTACTATAAGAAGTTATATTTGTTTCGAAAATAAATTACCGTTACAAAATTAAATACATCAACGAATCTAATCCTAAGGAATTACATCTGGGGTTATATTGTCATGTAGCTGGCAAAAACAACATCCAAAATTCAATTCAACTTAAACTTTGAACTTACGATTTCTCACGATATTTAACATTAAACGATCTGTAAATAACCGGTGATACAAAACGTATTCGAATTTAATTCAATTCACCCACACTGTTACTTATGATGAATTGGTTAAAAAAAATTGACCCCAAGCATTTAAGAATGTCCGAATCTCAAGATTGCAACCGCAAACTTTGACAAAGATAAAATTGCTAATGATAAACACAAAATATATCTAACTTCAATTCTATTATTATAGACTTAAGAGTTTTTCAAAATATTCGAACAGCAACTGTTATTTTGGTACACGAATTTAAAATGTACATTTGTTATAGAGAAATCAAACGAAATTATACTCTAATATAGAGGATTAGAAGCTGCGAGTTATTTGTTAAACGTTTTTGGTTAAGGTCAAAATTTGCGACATTTCGGTTGTTTTGAACACAATGTCGTGGGAATTTGTTGTTTCGGGATATTTTGAAAAGAATATTGACCGCACTGTATTGTTGGTCAGTTCATAACAAGGCACTTAGGATCCTTAAGTAAATGGGAACGGTTTTGATACTTTATACCTTAAATTGAAAATACAAACTGAAATATAGCCACACCACTGCTGCACTGCTGCGGTATAGCACGCGGTACGGAATACCGAGGACCTGGGTTCGATTCCTAGTACTGGTCTTATTTTTCTGGTTTTTCTGTGCATCTATATTTCAGTTTGTATTTTCAATTTAGGTTTTACGGGATGACCGTAAAAGAAAAATTTTGGAATTGAAATAAAAAATACAAAAAGATTCCAAAAAAACAATCTTAACTTTATACCTTGTTTGGTAATGAGCTACTACGTACGAGTAAAGACGCTCTCCGGTGACATCGGGTTGGATCTCTATCTTTGCAATGATAATAACCTAACCTAACCAACTTGGTAAAGTTGAAAAAGTTTTCTAAGTTATTAATTTAATAGTTCAAAAATGTTTGAACCTTAATAAAATATAGTTAAGAACCACCCCAAGGAAACTCGCTTTTGCGTAAAAATACGCATCGAAATCGGTCTATCCGTGTGAGACTTACGAGGCCACAGACAGACGGACATTGGGATCAAACTTATACTTAACACCCCTTTTTTAACTCCCGGCGCAATAGGCAACAAAAGTTGGAAAACCCCGACTTTGTCACTTTAAATTTCAATATCACAAAAACGGCTGAACCGATTTTGATGAAACATGTCTAAAAACCATCGCTAGAAAACCAGATTTAAAAAAACTGGATTCAAATCGGTTCACCCGTTTAAGAGCTACGGTGCCACAGAAAGCCACACTTAGCGGTCAAACTAATAACACCCCTCTTTTTGCGTCGGGGGAGTTTAAACGAAGCGTCGGTGTTATAAGTCTGACGCCAATGTCTGTTTCCCCGTCTATCTGTCTGTGGCATTGCGTATTCTTATGGTGGTTCTTAACTATGTTTCAATAGAATAAGTTCAGTCAATTTCGAGATATTGAACACTAGAGTTTACCCGCGGCTTCGCTCGCGTAAATCATTAGATACAGCAGTTGACTTGAAATTCCGGGATATTACAAAATTCCCATGAGAATTCGCGAAAATTACATCGTGTTTTTATTGACGTTGCATTAAAAACAACCATCCCAAACATGACTGTAAGCCCACCATTTGTATTTCGAGATTTTATCCATATTCCGTGGGAATGTTGGGATAAAAGAAGCCTAATGTGCTATGCCAGATATGCAGCTATCTACATACCAAAATTGATCAAAAGAACAAAATATGTGAGAAATATTTTGTCATAAGTAATAAAACTTCCGCACTAAATAAGTACAATATTTCTTTTACCCAGTAAACTAAATAAACTTCCCAATTGAGCTTCGGTGTTTCTGAAAATATGTAACAAATCAGTTTATTTATCTCAACAAGTATCAAAGCCTCTCGGTCCGCGGACGCCGGCTGCGCCGTTGTCCATTGATGTACCACAAACACGTATTGTTCCTATTGTCTGTGGACTCCAAATAAAAAAAAAAGGATCATAGTTCAAAGTTCGCGGTGACAGTTCAGGAGACAATTTTTTTTTTAACCAGTTTCAAATGAATATCCAAAAGAAACCACTGTTCACAAACTGCCAGTATTCAAATTTCAAACATGACTGACTTGTAACCTGCCAGTACGAAACATACGAAACACTTGAACACCTTTTAAAACACAGTGGAAACATCAAAAGTCAGGCAGCTGATGAGACGAGGGCATTTTCATTACCCCCTCCCTCTCCCTCTCCCTTGTGTCGAACGAACGAGACCACCCTTTGTCTTTTAACCACTGCGGTTGATAGTTCCGTTGGTGATGGAGTATTTGATACACTTAAAATATCTACATTATATTTGAGAACTAAGAGACTGAATCTTTTGGTTTCAATATTTTATCGAGCGGGTGACCGATTTTTTAAATCATACCATTACCATACCATTGGACAGCGGATAACTATATTATTTTTGCCCAGTTGACAAGTTTAATTAGAGCTGTAAATTTCTAGTATTCTATTCGTATTTCATGTACAGAACTATTTTTCACAACTTTAAAAATATTTTTTCGAGTGATGCGATCTCAAAAATTGGTCCCAGATAAGAATTTGATTTTATATTGGTTCAAAACATTCGAAACAAGATGCGTCCTTTCATAAATACTAGCTGTTGCTCGCGACTCCGTCCGCGTAGAATTCGTTTATCGCTATCCCACGGGAACTATGCAATTTTCCGGTAGGTATAAAAACTATCCTAATGTCCTTCCCCAGGACTCAAACGATCTGTAAGTATACCGAATTTCATCTAAATTCAGTTCAGCAATAACCAAAAACAAACAAGCGCACTTATAATAAGTAGGACGATCAAGAAGATTTAGACGACCAGATGGCCTAGTGGTTAGGGAACCTGACTACGAAGCTTGAGGTCCCGGGTTCGATTCCCGTGTCGGGGCAGATATTTGTATGAAAAATACGAATGTTTGTTCTCGGGTCTTGGGTGTTTAATATGTATTTAAGTATGTATCTATACATATATATATAATTATATTTATCCGTTGCTTAGTAGCCATAACACAAGCTTTGCTAAGCTTACTTTGGGACTAAGTCAATTGGTGTGAATTGTCCCGTGATATTTATTTATTTATTAAGAACGGAATATGAACATTTCTTGAAATTATTAAAGCAGTATTAAATCTGCTGACATCAACGCGACTAACAGGCCTCCAGAAAATAAAGTTTTCCCTACGATTAGAACGAGTTCAAAGAGGTTTGTCATCGAGGCATTGTGCCGTGATGGGTTCTTTAATATCGCGCATTCGCTTGCAATTCCTATATATCAAGACAATACCCTATGTTAAAACACCTAATACGCTTTCATGGTTTTAAACTCTATTCGGATATAAATAGAGTGGTTTATTGCACTGAGGCAAGATTTGTGGTTATGCTTTTTTGTTTTCAATGTTTTGTCGACGGCTGATTGACTTTTTGTTCGAATTTTAAATTGGAAAGGGGGTAAATTGGGAAATGGTAGTCTATTGGAAACCATAATTAAATTAAGAATTGAATTAAACTTTTTACCTTGGGCTACTGAACGATCGAAAGACGGTTTGGCATCTAGTAATTTGGGCGTCTTTATATGCTAATCTTTTTTATAATACCGATGGATAGAATAGAACTGGTTACTTTGATTTCAAAGTTCAATATCTCAAAAACGGCAAGCACCACTGCAAGGAAACTCGCTTTCACGTAAAAAAACTGCATCGAAATCGGTTCACAAAAAGATAGACAGACATTAGCGTCAAACTTATAACTCCTCTCTTCTTCCGTCGGGGGTAAACATCTTTACATCTTAACCCTTAGATACCCACGTGGTCAATTTTAGCCATTAAAAAAGCGCAGCTCGCTTTAACACTTTCAGCGCCCAACATGAATAATTCAAGTGCCAAAGAGGGACAAACAGAAATCAATTAACTCGACTATTGACTATTATGCTGTTTGCATGATCGTGGGGGCTGCTCGACCAGTGGGGGATATGATATGCTATCTACTGTATAGGTTCAGTCGAAGGCAAAGATATGTTTACACTTTATAGTGTGGGGTATTGGATAGGTCTTTTAAATATGTCTTTTTTTGCTCAGACGATTTTTCGATTCAGTGATTTGTTTGCGAAATATTCAACTTTAAAGTGCAAATTTTCAATAAAATCGAGCCCCCCCCCCTCTAAAAACCGGTGGGAGGAAAAATTTGAAAAAATTCAGGGTGGTAGTAAGTATATCAAACTTTCAAGGAAAACTATAACGGCTAAGTTTGCATGAGAATTATTAGTAGTTTAAGAGTAAATAGCAGCCTAAGGTATAAAATATACCTAAACTTGGAATATTTCGTACAAAATACGAAATCCTTAGAAAACTATTACTTAATTGCTTCGTAATGGCTATGGAACCCTATTTCGGGCGTAGGATTAACACCAGATAAAGTGAAGCAGAATTCGTTTTTGGATATTGCACGGGAACGATGACATTTTTTGGAATAAAAAGTATTATATGCGTTTATCCAGGTTATAATTTACCTGTATGTCAAATTTCATTTAAATCCGTTAAACTGTTTTCGCGTGACGATGTAACTAATATCCTAACATCCAAATTTTCGCATACTTATAGTAGGTATTAATTTAAAATAGAATTAGTAGGATAAAAAATACCTAATGCGAAAGTATGTATGTTTGTTAATCTTCCACAGTTGAACTGAGTAGGATGAAATTTGACACCGCTCTGAAGATGATTTTGTCTTGAATGTGAATCAAAAAATCCGTTGTGTAAAACATTAATTATTATCTACCACAATTTTAATAACAAAATATCTGACACAAATATCTTGATGTGTCAGATATTCGTGTGTGGCTGTAACCCAAACGTCTGTCAAAGTTTTTAAAAGTACCACATAGTATATCTCTCAGTACACTCAGAACTATAAAGCACGGTTAGAGGACAGATGTGAAGAGTGGTAGCTATTGATTCCCGTGTACAACAGTCCCCAATTTAAATTGCTAATGCGGCGCCCTTGGCCTAGTGGGTGGAATATAAACTACAATTCTAGATTTTATAATGTTATCGCTGAAGAATACATTTTATAGTAAGTGTTACATTGCGGGCCCGAGTAGCCAACGGGTTATGAGTATTAAAGTCAAAGTCAAAGTAAAAATATCTTTATTCAGTTTAGGCTAAAACAAGCACTTATGAATGTCAAAAAAAATCTACCACTGGTTCGGAAAAACCTCTGTTGAGAAGAATCCGGCAAGAAACTCAACGAGGTATATTTTATAATAAATATAAATTAAATATAATAGTATTAATTATTATTATTATATTTTTTTTATATTAAGTATAAATTACAATAATAAATTATACCTAATTAATTATAATTAATTAAACCTTTGGACAAATTAAGTACACCAATTGACCTTGTCCCAAACTAAGCAAATCTTTACTATGGGTGATAGACATACATTATATAGATAAATATAATACTTAAATACATATAGGTAATATAACCAACAAAAAGTTGGAAAACCCCATTATGTCACTTCAAAGTTCAATATCTCAAAAACGGCTGAACCGATTTTGATGAAACATGTCCAAGAACCATCTCTAGAAAACCTGATTTCAAATGAAAAAACCGCATTCAAATCGCTCAACCCGTTTAAGGGCTACGGTGCCACAGAAAGCCACACAGACGGACACACACAGCGATCAAACTTATAACACCCCTCTTTTTGTGAACCTGAAGTGGTGGTTGTCAGGCCCTATAGGTACTACGAAGTACAAAATTTGAACTTCGTATCTTGCCGTCACATCACTTAACACGAGAGTGAGAGGGACGGTACGAAGTACGATACGAACTTCGATTTACGAATTTCGTAGTAGCCCCCCCCAGGATTCTACGCTCTAAAATCCGGGGATTCGGTGATTCTCGTCCTTATTGCCTGATTTTAGGAATGGCAGCCCTATAAAACAAACACGAATCTATCCCAAAAGATTTACACCGACAAGGTCCCAGAAACGAGCAAAAGTCACGATATCCTATAACGAAAGCCATTTCGCGAGAACGATTCCCGAAACATAATTTCGGTCGCATTAAAGATGGCGATGGCGCGTGAAATTTGTTGCAACTACACGACGTTAGGACTTGATTTATGGGTTGCGAGGTTCGATTCCGGCCCGTGTTATTGGAGTTGTAAATAGTGTTTAGGAACAATCGAGAACGATGAAAACTGGTCATCTCGGCTTATACACGTAGCGGTAGCGCTAATAAATTTCTTCGCAGATGTGTGCAGATTTCTTCACGATGCTTTCCTTCACTATGCTTAATTTCACTCATAAATTAAGTGATTTTTGGGCACTGTCCATTTCATTTCAGTTAGTAAAGTATATTATCTCAATAATTTGAGCATCTAGCGTATCCCCGTCAGGGATCGCATAGACTAGGTACTTTTTTTTTATTTTACTTAAGCATAAGAGTGCATCAAATGGCAGTTACCTATTGGCCACAAATTACTTTTTAAATGGACAACTGGATGAAACTAAAACAATAAGCAAGAAACAAATTATCTTCCTCTATTGCTCTTATTAAAAATTGTATTTAGTCATCACTCTCTCCTTGATTTGGATGCCAGCCCCTTCGCCAAGCACGACCAAAGTCCGTGTTCCAAATTCAAAAGCTATTCCAAATTCAAAACAGCCTCGGGCAAAGTCGCATCACTACGCCGTTTATTCGGAAACCAGTACCTTAACATCTCACCCGAGAGCGTTCACCCCTGACCCCGACTGGTCATCTCGAAGTCGCTGTTCCTCTCACACCCATAGATACCCGTGTTAGTCTATCCCTGTCGTCGACCGTGCACGATTCGATCGCGGCGTTTGGATCCGTGTGTCCTCAGAATTGCAGGGAATTTTGGAAGGATGTTCAAGAATTGTGGAATTTGAAAAAAAAAACTTGCTGGTTTTTATTCATAACCAGCCTTTACCCGCGCTTAGGTATCTAGCTGGCTAGCAATTGAATTAAAATTTCGAGATTTCGCAATAACGCGTTCCCAAAAATTTACGTCGTGAATTTCATTACATTGTATAAAAACACGCGCCAAACTTCATGTCTCTAATCCTAGTGGTTGTTAACGAGCTAAGGTTACATAAATAATCTAGACAGTCATTCACTTTTCTCAAATTTTAAAATATTCTACGCAGATTTCTTTAAAAAAAAACGTAAAAAAGATCCGTCGCTGACAACACCGGCAGCGGACTGAGGCCTGCGCTGAGGGGAGACTGATTGCATACGAAATACTAAAAAAAAAAAAAAATGCCACCGAAGAGATCGTATGCGACAAAACGGTTATTTTTCATTTCAATTACAAATTACAATTAATTAAAAAAAATCAAACTGCCATATTGAAGTATGGGTTAAAAATAATTTAATATAAAAATTTGGAATCTTAAATTGATCTGCATTGCCTGTAAAATGCAAATCCCTGTTTTACAAGAGGTATCTTTGATATTTTTTCTGTATTATTAAATTTTACGAATCGTGTTTCGGCAACTGACAAAATGAAGCCATTGAGATGAAGAATCAGGTCTTCTAATGTCACTTTGATATGTTTTGTATTTGCTGAGAAAAATCTTGATCCCTGCCATTAAAATACCCGATTATAAAAAGTGGCCGAAATCGGTTAAGTCGATCACAAGTTGTGGAAGGACCAAGGGAAATAAGGATTAATTTTTATATTATGTACATTACCTATATAAAAGAGAAGACAATCTTCTATCGGTTACAGTAGTTTCTTATTAGTGTGTGTGTGGTGTCTGGGTTGTCGTACGCGTGTGTGTGTGTGTCAAAAAATTGATGTAGGTATAAATGTTTTTGAGACGAAGTTTTTATTTTGAGTTAAAGCGTAAAAGAACCAACAAAAAAAATTGGAAAACCCCCGACTCTGTCACTTCAAAGTTCAATATCTCAAAAACGGCTAAACCGATTTTGATGAAACATATCTAAGAACCATCGTTAGAAAACCTGATTTCAAATAAAAAAACCGCATTCTAATCAGTCTACCCGTTTACGCTACTGTGCCGGTGCCACAGACAGACACACATAGTGATCAAACTCTTTTTGCATTGGGGGTTAAAAATGGGTCTCCTCATTTCGTGAGACGCGTCGCGGAAGACGCTCCTAACTGCGCGGGAGCATGTTGCCGCAGCCGCACTCCGGCGCCCTAGAGCTTGCACGCGTATGTTGTACTAACACAGTACCTGTACATATCCGTTGCTGTACACATCTATGTGTACGGGTGTGGCGTATTACGAGAAAATAATTAAAACATAGGTCTTACTCGTCAAACTGAACAACATCAGTTCAGCGACTTTTAAGAATAATGGAGTTTTAGATTTTCCTTTTTCATACAAATTAAATACTGTCAGCAATGTACGCCATCCTAGAAGCCAACTGACGTCGCCTGACATGGTACAAACATCAAGCATTTTGCTTTACATTGCTTCTTCGAATAAACTTTAAAGTGTAATAAAAATAAAACAACTAATTACTTATTTTTAAAAGTCGCTGAACTAATGAAAGAAAGAAAGAAAATACATTTATTTAACGCCATAAAACAAACAAAGAACAAATAAAGACATACATGACGCTAAATAGGTCCCCACTCAGCATAATGCCACGGCAGGCCGTGGCGCTGATTTTCAGTGAGGACCTTATCTAAAAACTAACTTAAAATAAAAATGTAATATAAAAATAAATAAATATATAAATGTAATGTAATGTAATGTTGTTTAGTATGACGAGTTCGACCTATGTTTTAATTATTTGCTCGTATTACAGGCCACACCCGTTATGTAGAGTAGTTTGCTGATTTGGGGCCATTTTGCGCCATGCGTATTTTTTTTATTTTATTCTTGATTTTTTCTCCGTGTTGTCACGAACAAATGTTTCTACAAAAGCTACTTTTTAACCTCCGACGCAAAAAGAGGGGTGTTATAAGTTTGACCGTTATGTGTGTCTGTGTGTCTGTATACTCTGTATGTCTGGCTGTGTGTCAGTCTGTAGCACCGTAGCACTTACGGGTGGACCGACTTGAACGCGTTTTTTTATTATTTGAAACCAGGTTTTCTAGCGATAGTTCTTAGACATGTTTTATCAAAATCGGTTTAGCCATTACTGAGATATTGAACTCTGAAGTGACAAAGTCGGGGGTTTCCAACTTTTAGTTGGTTAGGTTATTAATTTAATTTTTGATTTTGTTTCCATGTCGTCACGAACTACATAAGCTAATTTTTAGGTACTCATCCCGATATTCCCACATGGTCCATTAACGATAAATGATAATGATTATTTATTTAAAAAGTTCATTTTTAGAAAATATATTAAAAAATAAAAAGTTTCCTTATTGATCTAAGTACTTAGGCAACTTATGGGCCCGAACTAAGATATCCTGCGTTTAGAGCTCGAAGAACCAAAATTGAGGTTTTAAATACATAAACAATCACCAGTGGAAAAAAAACTAAAAACATATCAACTACTGTATCTTAATCAAATAAAATCATTTAGGGGCTGTTTCACCTTTGAGTAATTTTATTTGACGGATAAATTTAATCAATTGATGGTGAAAAAGGGGGTTGAAATCTAACAAAAAGAAAGTTAATAAACACTATCTAATTTACAACTTAACAATTTCTTTGTATTTCGTATGACATACATCGTAGAATCGCCAAGAGAATTTTTGTACATTTGCTGAAATTTAAACACAAATTAAAAGCATCGAAAGCATGCCCCTTTTTTTAAGTCGGCTAGAAATGCATAGGTACATTAAAAGCAACTCGCGCTATACACATTGATATCCAAAGATAATTACCAAAAAGTACTGTAAAAGAAACAGAGGGTCAACAAAAGAGGCAGTCATTTGACGCGCAACGCCGCGCCGCGCAGTGATGCGTGGGCGAAGGGTTGTTTTGCTGACTGTATCAAAAAGCAGATTTTCCTGTCTAGATTTAAAAACTAAACATGCGAGTCGAAGTCGCCCGCTGAGGGTTCCTTTTAAATTTAAGTCAGCAAGAATATTTTCCTACTTTATGTATGACTAGCTTATGCCCGCGACCTTGTCTGCGCGGATCTAGGTTATCGCGCGGTGGCGCCCTCTACCGGAATAAAAGGTATTCTATGTTGATCCTTGGGGTTCAAACTACCTATATACGAAATTTCATCAAAATCGGTTTGGTTGTTTCGACGTGAAAGCGTAACAGACAGACAGACAGAGTTACTTTCGCATTTATAATATTATAATATTAGTAGGGATTAGTCTATGAACAACAAAGTTTTTTTAGGGTTTCGTTTTTCTCTCATAATCTTCAAATTGCAAGTTAGATTCATTGATATGAAAAATTAAATTTTTATGAATTTTTTCAGGCTACTTTATTATAAAATTGTGGAGGTCCTACCAACAACATTTTTGTGGTTCCTTTCAATTTTAAATAGGTACCCACAGTTTAGTAGGTAACCGTTAGTAAATACACCTGATTTGTAATTTGCTTTATTTAATTCCATCACAATGATAACTGTTAAAGTTAATTGTCATTTTTAAGTTTGTACATCGGTGGCATGGCACGATCGAGCCACTTCAATATAGTCAGCTAAAGTAGAACCTCTTCTCTTCACATTCAGTCTTTATAGCGACATCGCAAAGCCAATTTATAAAATTAGCTATTTTGTCACAATCGTTTTCATTTTGCCATTTCTTTCTTTTACACTGTATTTTATGAGGGTAGATGGTATTTTATGAAGAGATGATGAATATGCGATCTGAAGCGCCCGTACGTTAGACAATAGGCTACCCGTCGAAGCTTAATAAAATAAACAAACTATATACACCGCTCGGATTTAAATAGTAATAAATTAATCAAGCCAAATATTTTCACGAGTTAATTAAAAGGGGTAACTGGCACAACACGCATGAAATGATCTGTGTTATCTCAAACCAATCGAGTTGTTTTATAAGGCTATCAGCGCCATTATGTTTTAACGCCATCTAGTGAGCTTTGTTGGCAACTTTTGTTTGAAGTGAGTTGACCGCGATGCTATATTATTTTTGTCTCTTGTTTTATATTATTGGTGAAATAGTTGCTCCTTGGTTTAATTGTGTTACATTTATTCAGAAGCAAAATTTTAGTTTACTTAATCAAGACTAACATGTGTTGTAATGAGATTTTTTTTTAATATACCGCGTGCTTAAGTTGTAACTCGATGAAACAAAGTTCAAAGTTGCGTTTTCGACTCTCATTGTAGAGCCGGAATGACGTCATCGCCAGTAGTAAGTGATGCCGTATTTCAGCAACTTTCTCAAGCGGGGATGTAACTCAGTGGTAGAGTGTCTGCTTCGCATGCTGAAAGTCCTGGGTTCAAATCCCAGCATCTCCAAAGTCATCTTTTTGTCTTTTTTCAAATTGAGTTTATAGAACCCATTTAATTAATTAGTAAAAACAAGCTATTATTTTATGTAATTGCTTCCAAATATTGCAAATCAATTATTGACTTGGGATTTGGTATATATGTATTATTGATTCCTAGGCCACCGTTAGAACCACAAAGTCATAGTTCAACTTATCATTATAATATTTAAATTACGTAATGCGAAAAGACATAATACTTAAATAATATTATTTACTACGATTTAATATTCTATGGTCAAGTAATAGTTAGTCAACAAAAATTAGGCTAGCAAAAAAAGTTTTTATAAATGCTGTTGTTTTTAAAAATGTTGTTCTTTTACAAACAGTGATTTTATTTCTTAAAAAGTGTCATAAATTCGAATACATTCAATCAGCACAAATGCAGATTTTTTATACACCATTGCATTACCAGGCAGGTGTCTCAAATAAAAAATATCAAGTTTTACATGTATACTTAATTTTATAATCGGTGAGTGAATTATTCGAGTCAATAGAGCGGGAAACCACACGCGTGGCTGACTGTAACGACAGAATCATTTAATGATCACTTTTAATAATTGTAGATGATTGACACACAGCTGCTGCGATTTGATGACGATTGGAAAAATTTTGCTATGACTATTTTTGTAGGCTCCTAAGTCTTTGATGCAAGCATAGACCAAAATAACCTAACCATAAAAAACATTTTTAATAAGATCTTTAATCGCTGACTGTACTTTTTGTTTGTACTTGCATTGTCACCAAAATTAGATTTGCATACCAAATTTCAAGTCGATGCTATTAACCGTTGAAGAGTTCCGTCCTACGGTGACGATCCTGGCTGGACTACCTGGATGTCACTACAAGGTTATTGTATTCTCACGCGATTTACATAAGTACCTATTCCAAATTTCAAGTCAATCTGACTACTGGAAGTTGGTCAAGTTTAACTTGCAAGATTTGATTACAGATAGACAGACAGACAACGGGACAGGTGAAACTAAATCATCCCAGCCTATATACGTCCCACTGCAGGGCAGAGGCCTCCTCTCAGAACAAGAGGGCTTGGGCCATAAGTTCCCACGCGGGCCCAGTGCGGATTGGGAACTTCACACGCACCATTGAATTGCTTCGCAGGTTTGTGCAGGTTTCCTCACGATGTTTTCCTTCACCGCAAAGCTCGTGGTAAATTTCAAATGTAATTCCGCACATGAATTTCGAAAAACTCAGAGGTGCGAGCCGGGGTTTGAACCCACGACCCTCTGCTTGAGAGGCGATAGGTCAAACCACTAGGCCACCATGGCTTCAAGGCCACCACGGCTTCATTAAAATTAAAAATCATTAAAAATTTTAGCGTCTTAAAAATTCAGTGTTTGTTTGTTTGTAAAAAAATCGCATTAAAATTGCAACCATAGATAAACCGTCATGGTTTCTGCTAACAAAAAGGCAAAGGGTGTAGATAGGAAGATATCCGCCGGCAGCGTGGAAATCGAGTCGCGTCGCAATTTCCTGCAAGCCGGGGCTGGCTTTACCTGGCTCTGGAATTTAAAAATATATTTTGTCTATGAATATGTTTTCGTGTCTTGGGTTTTAGGATTCCGTAGTCAACTAGGAACCCTTATAGTTTCGCCATGTCTGTCCGTCCGTCTGTCTGTCTATTTGTCCTGTCTATCTATCTGTCTGTCCGCGGCTGAGATCAGAGACCGTTAGTTGTAGAAACCTGTAATTTGGCATGATAATACATATCAGTCACGCCGGCAAAGTGGTAAAATAATAAAAAAAAATTAAGGCACCTACCAGACGTAGTGGGGTGAATTTTTTTTCTCGACTAACCCTATAGTGTGGGGTATCGACATCGCCACGACAATTTTTCGACTCAGTGATTTGTTTGCAAAATATTCACTCTTCTAAGTTGGTTAAGTTTGTTATTTAGATTATATCCTCATAACCTGCATCTTATTTTGGTTTTGACTTTTGGACAGATAGGCAAAAGGATAAATATACAGATATCCTACTAATATTATAAATGTGAGTCTGTAAAGATGTTTGGAGCAATACCGGCTGATCGGATTAACGTGAAACTTGGCGTGCAGATAGACAAAGATCTGCATTGAGACATAACATAAATATTCTACTTTAAAGCGCAAATATTCATTAAATTCTAAACCGGTGGGTGGAAAACTATAACGGTTAAGTTTTCTTGAGAATTATGAGTAGTTTAAGAGTAAATAGCAGCCTAAGGTATAAAATATACCTAAACTTGGAATATTCCGTACAAAAGACGAAATCCTTAGAAAAATATTATTAATTTTTTCGTAATGCCTACGGAACCCTATTTCGGGCGTGTCCGACACGCTCTTGGCCAGTTATATTTTCATTGACTACCTGTTAATTGACCTAAATAAACTAATGTCCCGTTCTGAATCAAAAAATAAATGGTCACATTAGACATAAGATATTATCCCGGTAATGGCTTCCCGTGGGATAATATTTTAAACAAGAATAGAGGGCACTGTCCAAGAACGGTGATGTACCCATGTACCGCAGCTCTCAAGATGACGTGACGTGTTAACTTCGTTTGCAATCAGTAGATGGCGTTGTAACCTTTTATATATTGCGTTGCCATGGTAACAAAAATCGTGTAAGTAAACTGTTGTCGTTGTATTTTTCAAAAATTGCATGGGCATAATAGACAACAGTTCAGTTAAGACGGCACTAAGCTATTTCCAATGCGGGTGAAGCCGCGGATTAAGGCTACTGTATAAAGAAACAGGCCTGTAAATAAATACCGACATGACCTTCAAACCCTTTTTCAGTCAGGATTTATAAATAAACCCAAAAAATATAATGAACTGATACTCGAAAGGCCGCCGTCTGGCACAAATAAAACCAAAATAAACTTGAAAAACAATCACACAATGTTTAACTGTATGTCAAAGTATTAGATGTTACAGCGAGTGCGTTATTGTGAGGGTCTGTAGCACATTACTGGTCAAAATGAATTGTTGATAGACGCCCAAATGTCAGCCCAAATGGAATAGGGAATGAGCATAGCTTCATCAGACAGGGCTGATCAATATTGAACGGTTTTTGTTCTTTGTGTGGCTTTGACTTTAGTACCTATTTACTAGCTTGTACAGTCACAAGCGATAATATCTGACGAAGTGTGCATAAATAACTGATACGACTCGGTTAACCCCCGACGCAAAAAGAGGGGTGTTATAAGTTTGACCGCTTCTGTCTGTGGCACCGTAGCTCTTAAACGGGTGGACCGATTTGAATGCGGTTTATTTTTATTTGAAATCAAGTTTTCTAGTGATGGTTCGTAGACATGTTTCGTCAAAATCGGTTTAGCCGTTTTTGAGATATTGAACTTTGAAATGACAAAGTCGGGGGTTCCAACTTTTTATTGGTTAAGTTAGGTTAGGTTATTCTTTGTGTCCTTTGACTTGATTTACTGTCATTCGGTGCAAATTGAAAATCGTCCACTGGAATTGACCGTTTTGAATTGGGACCAAAATCTAAAACCAAAGTGAATTTTGTCAAAATATGATTGTGCTGAAAAATATTTTCAACCAAATTTATTTTTGTTGTAAATTAATTAAACCCAAATGGAATATTGTCCATTACAAAGTATGAGCAAAATGAAATAAGTAATTAATGAATGTTGTCTAAATCAAGTAATAACTTGATATGTAGGCCCAAAACAAATGATTTCGGGTGGAACATATTTACAATTCGTCATATTTCTGAGTTTGAAATAATTGTAAATACAAGTAGTCGTTTTATTTTCGGCGTACATCAAATTTGTAAATTTTACCATGGTACAAGATTTAATTTTCGACTATTTTCAAGGTGGACAATTTTCCTTGTTGATGTATTGCAAATTGACATTTTTCTGCTTTGACGTATAATTTCGAGTTGTCCATTTTCCATTTGCACTAAATGATAGTAAATCAAACTAACTAACTTGTAACTTTAGTACTTAATAGTCTATACAACAATACGATACAATAACTCTTTATTGTATACCCAATAATAGGCGATACAGAAACAGGTATTCAGAGAGAAAATTACAAGGTACCTAAGCTAATAGGCGACCTTTATCCTCGATTTGACATGCGTAACTCAAGTCTACAAGTTGTTATTGGAATTTTGGGATTTTGTAAAAAATCCCATGGGAGTTCCAAAATACTTGGGCTTTTTTTAATGCTGCATAAAAAACACTAGTGCCTATTGACAGGGACCAGTCTGAAAACCAGCACCGGGCCATCAAACCCAGCATATTAAAGATGAGACTGGGGACCCATTTACAACTTTTAGTTTTTGTCCCACATTTTTTTTTAATAATTTCTAATTTTAACTTGTGGCAATAAATGTTTTAACTAACGGGAATCTACTACGGGATAAGTCCGTATTTGTACTTGGCCCTTTTTTCGTGTGTCCTTTTTGTACAATAAAGAGTTAAACAAACAAACGTACTACGAAAGTAGTACGTTTAAAATATTAAACGTACCGTACGTCGGGTTGGCTCATTTGGGGCCACCATTCTTCACGTGACTTTCTCCACTTCGGCCAGAACGACGGCCCGCTGTTGGGTGTCGTACCCTACACCCACGGACCAGCGCCCTTCTACCATCTTCGGCTTCAGTGCAGGAAAGTGCTAGTTGAAAGAATAATTGGAACTGTATTTTCCGTTGAATTTGCGTACTAGTGTCGAACCACACCCGTAATTTAATCTTACCCACATTTAAAAAAAAAATATCTAATTACGTTTGTTTTCCGTCTGAGCTAGTTACGGGTTCAATAAATTGTTATTTTTGTTCACATTTATTTGTTTCACTTCTCCTCCTGGGGGGGTGGGCGCAAACCTACGTAAGTGTGACACTGGTACGGTACCCGTAGTTTGTAACCCTTTGACCATTATTTTTTTAAAGCAATGAATCGAGAACTTTAACGATACGCACAGCATGAATGATTTTTTTTATGATTTTTGAGAAAGAGAAATGTATATATTATTGCAGGGTTTCCGAATTATGAGACGGCAATATGTTTGCCGCTATCAGCCAAGGGCATTAAGTGACAAGACCGTCATGTCAGTTTGCCGGGGGAACTACGGGTGGCACGACGTATCTAAAATAAATAAATTAAAAACCAATAGATGATAAGAAATAATTAAAACCTTTATTTAACTTAAAACTGAATTCTTTCAAATAAATAACCGGGCAAGAGCATATCGGGCCATTTGAAGTATTGAATTAAGCTATTGCTCCATATATAAATCAATAACAATTGTAGCCTAACCCACGCTTTCCTTTAATAAACACCAGACACTTAACGGATAGTGGCAAATATATTGCCGTCTTCATTTTTTAAAATTATCAAATAAAAGATTTTTTTTCTTTAAACTTTATATCGCCAATTTTGTCTCTGAAAGTAGAGAATTGTGACTATCGGATAAATCCAGCAAACAAAATTTTATTTACAAACATTTTTGTTCAATTGTAAGGAATAGTTAAAAATCTAAGTTCAGGCCTAAGAATCATCATTTAACATGGGTTGGAATAACGTTTATCTGCTATTCTTTTTTTCGTAAATTGGTACGAGTATGTTCTCTTATGCGAACCAAAAGTTATATTAACTAACAACACGTTCATTGAGAAAAAAATAAAATATCTGAGTCGTATGACGGCAAATATCTTGCCGTTACCCACTAAAGGGTTAAAATATTAGAAAATATTTTTAAGTGTAGATCATCATCATCTCAGCCGTAGGACATCCACTGTTGGACATAGGCGTACCTACTTGCTTCGGCAGTACATATACTAAAATTGGAACGATACATAGAAGATTAGCATGACCTCTGCGTTAGTGTAAATACGAGTACCTACCTACACATATATTACTTGTATCTATAAAAATATGGACACAAAAAAAACGAAGCGATGGTGATTGATGGGCGACGGTGTTTTAGTCAAATAATAAAGTTGGTGTTTTGAGGCGTTTTCCAATTTTGTTTTTGTTTTGTCTAATTATTTCCAGTTCTTTCTTCGTTCAAATTACAGAAACCGACAAAAGTCGCGGCAAATCTTAGGGATCGCTAGTGTCCCCACTGCCGAGGGTTGGCGGGACAAATTGTGGGGTCCCGCGGGAAATCTACGGTTATTAACTGTCAATCATACACACCCTATTGAGCGTGATTTTTTGACGATAGTAATAACTACCGAATACGCTCACGGTACAGAAAATGTTAGGAGTGAGGTTTTTGAAAATTTAAGCCCTGTTTACCCGCACTCTGATAAGTAATATTTTGGTGAAAATACCAAAACACAAAAATCATACCTGTCACATAAAAATGTGACAGATAAAACAATAAGTAAGTAGGAACTTTTCAGATAGTTCTGTTTAACAAATTACCCGTTGAACTAAAATCTATTAGGAACAGTCACACATTTAAACAAAAATGTAAGTCTTTCTTGTTCGAGAAGTGTTATTATTCAATAGAGGAATTTTGTAATCGTGCCCGGGATTATTGCTAAAACGGTCTTTTTAATTGCCTATTTTGAATATTGCCTTTATTTGCAAACTATAATTATACTGAATGTTAATTTATTTACCTTTTTAATCCAGATTGCTGACAAATGTTATTGACATATTTAATTAAATTTGTAGTTTTTTTTTATAATAAGTACTAATAATTTTGTAGTAATTTAATTTGACTTGTTATATAATTTGGACATGTATTGTAACTTCAAACACAATGTACATTGTTATTTGAAATAAATTGAATTGAATTGAAATTGAAAAAATTGAAAAGTGATCAAACAGACCCTAAAAAGTCATTAGTTTTTTTCTGCATAATAGTCGGATAAGTATTAGTAGAGGCTGAAAAATAAAGCAATAAATTTTAAAAATAAAAACCCGACTACCTTACACATTCAGTGCCAAGAACCCGCCAGGCGAGTTTTCTGTTCGTAGGCAGTTTTCGCTACAAAGCGGAAAAAACGCTGCTAAGCGCTAAGCGAATGCAGCCGCGAATGTGTTAAAAAGTACTAAAAAGAAGAAAACAAGTCTAGTGGGCTAGAATTCTGTCTAGTAGGTGCTAGTAGCTAACTTAAAGTTCAACAGTCGGGACCCATTAGGTACCGAGAATTTTTGAGCTGGTCACGATTTGAATGCTGGGTCCTGACTGTTGAACTTTAAGTAAGCTACCTACTAAACAGAATTCTAGCCCACTAGACTTGTTTTCTTTTTTTTATTATTTTTTAAGGCAGTCGGTTTTTTTTAATTTATAGATTTTATTTTACACTTTTTTGATATTTTTGTGAAAATTTTAGATTAAAACTTTTATAACCCATGTATTTAGAATGAGCTAATTATTAGCTTTCATTTGATATTCTACTTAATAGGTTTGAATAAAAAAAAAATTTAAAGCTCACATTTTGGCACCAAAAATCTGCCATTTTGATTTTTCAAGAATTTCATGGATCCATTGTCACTCGCGTCATCAAGACAAATCCAATTACGTATCATTTTATTAAATTATTTTCTTGCTGCTGTCAAACTGTTGGCGTTCTGCAGAATCAACCGCAACCCTGTCATCGCAACTGACATTGGCCCAAGCCTTAAGGCCGCCATTGAGGGAATAATAATAAAATTGGTTCAGCCGTTGAGTATTTAGGAGAGGACATAAGAGTAGAAATACATACATAGGTACATACAAGGCAAACACATAACCCTCCTTCTTTCGCAGTCGGGTATAAAACTACTAGGTACTAAATTACAGAATATAAAAAAGGTAATTAAAATGTATTGTCTAAATTTGAAATTCCTGCAAAACATTCGATCGGCTTATCGGGTTTTTTTTTTTAATTTTGGCAACAACGCAAGGCACGAACCCTCGATAGATAGGTATAGCGGTTGCGACGTTGCGACTACTGGGGCTGCTCTAAAATTTGAAAATAGAAGTTCGAACTTTGAACTAGCCTGTTGTACGTCTCGATTCTAAAGTGGCTTTTACTTTACCCATGCTTTTACCTTTACGAACTCTAAACATATCGCATCGCCGTATTTTGATAAATAGCTGTAATAATAAAATTTAAAAATTTAAAAGCAACGTTAACTATCAAATTATTTATGACTAATTCTGACACGCCGCACGAGCCAAGAGGCAAATAAAGCCATAAATTCGTAGAGACGGTTTAGAAATATAGACGAATTATCTCGTGTAAAATATTAATGATCTTCCCCATTAGTGGAGAGCTTTTTACACACACACAAAGTTGGATGATGTAGATATGCTCTGGAAGAGACGAACTAATCTATATGCTGGACTATATACAAGGACTATACTGATTTTTATCAGTGATGTCTCTTAGCAAAACTTATATTTTTTATTAATTATCAAATACACACCAAACCTAGATTAGAAATAGAAATACACAATAGAAAACAATATTGCAAATCAAAATTTTCTTAATATTCTAAATTAAGTAATGGTAAGTGATATTTTATGAAAAGTAATTTGGCTGCTGAGTTAAGAGTCTCAAGTCACTCAACCGTCGTAAACCTCCGATTATATTTTGTTGTTAAAAAGCGCGTAGAAGTTCCGCAGTTGCGGAAACAGAAACAGAGGTCTGTTGCATCACTATTTTTTACCCACAAAGGACTGCCTCCACGATATTTACTATTTATTTTACAAGCTTTTATTTAACTTTCAATGCAAATGTATGTTATATATGTGCTGGTCAAATCTTGCAAGTTAAATTTGACCCACTTCCAGTGCTTGTCTTCTTCTTCTTCTCTTTTAAACTATGGCTTTTCTGTCCTAATTAATAGGACCATTTCGCCAGTGTCAAGGTAAACTCTCTTTGAGAGGGACGTTGTACGGTAATTGTAGTTTTTGCAACTTGATAGTAAAATTCCAGAAACCACGTGGAGACCACTTGCGCATTAAAAACGAGAGCAGTATAGAATTTTGGGATCACTGTTCACTGTTAAGGTTAATCGCCGCATAAAACACTATCAAAATTATACTTCAACTAGCCAAAGAAACAGAAATAGCAAAATTAGAGATATTGTCTACATCCGCCATCTTCGAATGCTACAAATCAAATCTCCAGTGCTCAGATTGACTTGAAATTTGGCATAATTATGTAAATCTGGTGACCATACAATAATCATCAATCATCTTCTTAATGGACCTCCTCGCCAAATTTCAAATCAGTGCCATTAAACTGAGTTGAAATTTGGTGCCAAAATGTAGTTTAGAATTACAATGGAAACAGTACAGTCAGCAAAAAAATATTTTTTGTGATCACTTCACAGGCCCCCACTCCCGAAATTTGACGATGTTAGTTTGATCGACAAAAGTAAAATTACATGCCCCATTTTTTCTGATAATTTAAGGAACTGACAGACTAAACAGAATGGTTTTTTTACCCAAGAAACTATTCAATAAAAAAAACTGCCTAAAAGTAATCAACGATACCGTTTCCGCCACTTCCAGCGTCTTTAGCTCCAAGCATTTTGTAATCATAAGGCAGATTGGGTAAAAGGCGATAAATCTCCACGCGGCAACCTGCGCGGGAGTGGGGGACTGTAATTAGTAAAACAACTTCCTTATTGCCTAGATACTTGTTCCATATCTGGTACCTGGTGCCACTAATGTAGGATCTTTAGCACTTTTACAAGAATAATCAGAAATAACAATACATTTGTATTATTTACATAAACAATGTATGACGTACCTTGCTCACGCCAAGGAGAGAAAAAGCTACGCCATTTTCCACGCAGATTTCGAAGGAGCTAGACCGCCTTTTCAAGCTAGTGAGGTGAAATATATTGGCCAGCCTTGTTCTAGCCTACATCGTAGCCTATAATGTGTTAACTACTTAATTGCCGTCGGTAACGAATCGATACCAAGGACCGCTCGTGGAGGCAAAACCCTTTCATTAAGCTTTAATGACGTGCGTAATGCAATACGCTTGTGGTGAATATGGGATAGGCGGCGTTCACACTGTCGTAGTTACTTTTCATTTTTATTTCAGCCTATGTATCCTATCCCCGGACTATCAAAGTCAAATTCAAAATATCTTTATTCAATTTAGGCTATAGCAAGCACTTATGAATGTCAAAAAAAATCTACCACCGGTTCGGAAAAACCTCTGCTGAGAAGAATCCGGCAAGAAACTCAACGAGGTATATTTTTTTTAGACAACAACAACAACTATATCTTTGAAGTGTATGTTTACCTAAGTATAAGCTCTATTATAAGTAAGCCGTGTATCAGGCTTGTCGGGGCAGTCGGTAAGATTTGTTTTACTAATAAACACATCTATAATTAATTGATCATCATATATTTTAAATATATATTCTTCCATCCATACGTCCTTTTACCGTACTTTTTCACTATGACAAAAAATAGTAATAAAAGCTTTTTAGATTTAAATAATGCAAGGCATAGATAAAATACTAATATTATTGGAATAAGGGCTAAAAGACAAGTGAAATATCGCTAGATGGCGTTAGTATCGTGAGGTTTTTTGACGTTACGGTCTTGCTTGCAATTGGCTAATAACTAAATGAGCAAGCAGAAGAAAATTCCAAAATAATATCAGCGCCAAATTCTAAATATTATTTAAGTTGTGCGTATATTTAAAAAAAAAGTGAAGAAAATGAATATACTTAGATGTCAAGAAGGGGAAATGGATCGAATAAGGTACCTACAGATCAATATTATTATCAATTCTTGTGACAGCTCAGATGAAGAATTAAATGATAGCGAATGAAAGCAAAAAAAGGACTTATCACTTAGTATTATTTTACTTGTTAAGAAGAGAAGGTATTGTAGTTTCATTAAATTAAGAGACATACTTAAGTTATTCTTTCTTTCATGCGAACCGTACAACCACTACAAATGCAATTCTAAGCTCTCGCTAATTCATCTAGAAGAAAGGGAATAGAACTCCCAAAGTAACGAGTGAGTGAATCAATCGTTTGAGTCTCAGGGAAGGACATAGGATAGTTTTTTACTCCGGAAAATTGCATAATTTCCACGGGATATCGATAAACGAAAAATACAGAGAACCCACGACCCTCTGCTTGAGAGGCGATAGGTCAAACCACTAGACCACGGCTTCATGTGCGGAATTACATTTGAAATTTACCACGAGCTTTGCGGTGAAGGAAAACATCGTGAGGAAACCTGCACAAACCTGCGAAGCAATTCAATGGTGCGTGTGAAGTTCCCAATCTGCACTGGGCCCGCGTGGGAACTATGGCCCAAGCCCTCTTGTTCTGAGAGGTTCTGATGATGATCGATTAATGAATTCTTCACGGACGGAGTCGCGGGTAACACCCAGTTCCATATAACATTTGTTAACTTAGACCTACCCATAATCTCAACTCAAATAACCATTCTACCGCACAGTGTACACTCGACCTAAGGGCCGTATTATATCAGTGGTATCAATCAGTCATATAATAGTGGTATAACGACGCTACACGACCGCTAAACAATTACTGTAGCACATGACAAGCTATTAAACAGCGGTGTTGATGTTTTCATGACAACTTTAATCAGATGGGGTTGCGCTGCTATTTGTCAAGAGGTGATTAGTTATTAGTGTTAGATCGGATTTGGAGGTATTTTGATTATTAAATTACTGTTGTACAGTCACCAACTCAACTCCAATATGAAACAATAAAGCGTGCTTAAATATCTGATACGACACTCCTTCTAGGGACGGTAGGATATGTCAGATATTTTTAGACGTTCTACTATTGAAGATATTAATAAATAAATATCATGGGTGGGACACTTGACACCAATTGACCTAGTCTTAAACTAAGCAAAGCTTGTACTATGGATACTAGGCAACGGATAAACATACTTATATAGATAAATATACAAACTTAAATTTAAATACTTACATATTAAACATCCAAGACCCGAGAACAAACATTCTTATTATTCATACAAATATCTGCCCCGTCCGGGAATCGAACCCAGGACCTCAAGCTTCGTAGTCAGGTTCTCTAACCACTAGGCCATCTGGTCGTCTAAACATTGTTTTGCTAGCTTTAATACGAGTAGTTGAGAGAATTTATAAATAATTGTTTTGAAAAAATAACTTTCTGCCAAGTTTCTTGCGGCGCATTTCATCTTGGCAATGGTCTTTCCGAAAGCGCTGGTAGTATAAAAAAGTGGCATGTAAAAGAGCCTTTTGCGGCCCGCTTCCAGTTCTATAATGAACGTTCTTTTTAATGCCACATTCTCTCCCTTATGTCAAATTTTACGACGATACAAACCTTCACCGAAAAAGAAAAAGCTAACAAATTGCTAAATTGATACAAGTGGTTAAGTACGCGATAGCGTGACAACACGTGACGTGTCAATTAGCGTGTTGATGGCATGTTCCTATTACGATGACGAACGAGCCCGTACTATACAAATTTTAGGACATTGTCACTTGGCTTTTCGATCAACTTGTGTATTACAGTCACCAGCATCAATATCTGACACAACAAGCGTGCATAAATATCTGATACGACTCTATTTCTAGGGCCGGAAGGACGTGTCAGATATTTTTGCACGCTCCGCCGTGGCAAATATTAATGCTGGTGACTATACCTATAAATAATGCCCACCGTCCACTGCCAGCGGAGCAGCGGGGCTACTACGAAACTCGCAAATCGAAGTTCGTATCGCACCGTCCCTTTCACTCGCTTATTAAATGACATAAGCGTCAGCGGGACGGCAACATACGAAGTTCGAGTTTTGCACTTCGTGGTATAGGGCCAGACCCCGTACGGGGCCCGCCCGTTAAGTTAAACCCGCAATGGCGAACTGCAGGCTGTTTGGCTGAATAAGAAGTCATAAGCTTTTTATACCTCTCCAGTCTGATTCGCACTTGGCCTGTTTAAAAAATGTCGTGTCGTTTAGGGTCGTTTAAGACTAGCGTTTTGTCGTTGTCGTATTTGTGCATTCCTACCGCATGCTCAATGCTCGAATAAAACAAAAGCGCATCTGTACTAGGGTTGTAACGGAACTTTGCCTCCGCCTCCGTTACTGCGGAAGTTCCGCAAGGAATCGTATCTTCGCCTCCGCCTCTGCCTCCGCATTTTTTTTTGCGGAGTTTTAACGGTATTTCTCATTTCATTATCTCGGCGCGCAGCGGGAACACGGTCGGGGTGGGGGTGGACGTATGTCAAATAACACACGACAGGAATCAACCTGGCTCGTTGCTTGGACGTACGAAATTGTAACGTATATGTTTGAATGTATTTTTTAAAGTTGTTTTGTACAAAGTACTTAATTATTTATTTTAGTCACATGCACGATGACGCCGAAAACAAGTGAGATTTGGCATTTTTTTTTTAAATTTTAGAGATTTCTGAGTTGAAGAAAGCATAAACTACTATTTTTTCCACATCCACTTTCACCTCCGCATCCGCCTCCGTTAGCCTCCGCAACCGCGGAGGCGAAACTCGTCGCCTCCGTATCCGCCTCCGCCTCCGCTAAGAAGGCCTCCGTTACAACCCCTGTACGCGCGTACAAGCGCTTTCAAAATCGAGTTTAGGTATACGCGCAAAGAAAACGCTAGTCTGTAACCACCCTTAATGAAAACACAAGGCTGCGTGTCAACCAGAATGAGCGTGGATGCGTTGTGAGGAATGTATTTTTCATGAACCAATAGAAACGCTCCATTTACCTAGCCTCACTCCGATAGGAGGATAGGTACCTAAATGAAGCATTTCTATTAGGAGTACTAATGTATGGGCAAAAAACTTTTCCCAAAAAAAAACTTATCGCAATTTTACAGTTAATAATTTTTTTATTGGCTAATTATTATTTTACAAATAATTACTTAGTCATGATTCATATTACCAAGTATTATTTAGTAAAATGTATCGTTTGGCGTAACGTACTCTTCCCAAAATATCAATTTTACAGTTAAAATTTTTATTTGGCAAATTAGTGTTTCCCAAATAAATATTTATTTATTATTCCAATTAATTATTTGGGAATAACTCGAAACTCGAAGTTCGTATTGTACCGTCCCCCTTGCTCTCGTATTAAATAGTACAAGTGTCAGAGGGACCGCACTACACGAACTTCGAGTTTCGTTGTAGCCCTGTAGCGCTCCCCACAGAAACGAACTGCTCCCAGAAAAGTAAGTTATTATGTCATGCGGTATTTTATGAAACAAGACAAGTAATTACTTAGTCTTGTTTCATATTACCAAGTATTATTTAGTAAAATGTATCGTTTGGCATAACGTACTCTTCCCATTCTATTACTTTATGAAAAACACATTCCTCGGAAAACGATCACGCACATCTCTGGTCGAAACGCAGCCTTACATGTTTACAAACCAAAAAAAAAAAAGTATAGCACTCTACATTCTTTATACACGTCCACAATGCTTAAGCATGCAACGTACCTACCTCCTCGTCGCCTCCTTGCAAACTGACTGACATAGCTTTCAAAACCTCTTGTCATTTTGTGTCCTGTATTTTGTAAGCTTATTTTATAATAGATTTATAACGATGTATATTTTTGTAATAACATTGCATGTTATGTTACTGAGCACTGTTACAATAGGAACGCGGAATGTCGGAACAGTATTGTTTACTAGGGACGACGTGCAGAATAGAAAGTGGAATAAGGACACCCTAGCGCTCCTCAAAGCTAGGATGTACTTCCAGAGGGTCGTACCCCCCTTCTCCTCCCCCCGCGCAGACGTACCCGAATACGTAACCGGCTTGCTAAGATATCTCCGAAACAGCTACGCAACAATACGCAAAGAGTCAGCTGACAAAGAAACAGATAGGATCCTCACGATCGCCTTTACTGATGTCATAGGTGGATACTTGAAAATGTTTGCCCTCCCCATTGCCAAATACGCTTACTACGGAGGAACGCTACCCAAAGAAGATACCCTAAAACTATTCCTTTTCTACGAAGACGCTAAGAGGTACTTACACCATAATGGATCCACCTGGGCAAGGCCTGACGTAACCCTATTAAATTCTGTCACCATTAACGTCGCGAACACACCTTTTGCTTTCATCAACGCAAGACACAAGCAAACACCAGACCCTTGCGTTTTTCTGTCATATTTCGAAAAGACCCCAACCGGTCTCACTATACCAACGCCTAGAATAGACTGGTCTTCCTGTACCATGTTCATACCGCTTGCTAATCATTCCTTCGTTAACCTTTACTCTGCGAAACGTGCTACGGATTTACACAAGTATTATAACATCGCGACAAACTGTGTCCGCATGAAGCGGCCCAGCAGCTTGGACAAGTTCACGGAGAGATTCCAATCGTGGCTGCAAGGTGACGTGGTTCCACACCTCAACGATGATCACTTGTATCCAGCTCTCCAAGGCATCCTCAGCCTCATCAACAACACCGGAAGCGTAGCACCCTATAGCGTCTTAAACAACGTGATGAATGAAATCAACAACGACGCAGATCAAATTGGGTTAGACCTACGGATCACCTCTAAGAAAATGGCAATAATAATAATCATAGTGCTACTCGAATTGGCGTGGTGCATACCGACATTGCTGTTCGTGCTGTACAAGAATGTGAAGAGAGAGAGGAGCAGGGGTACTACTAGAACGTCGTTTATCTTCCGCAGCCAGAGCAGCAGTAACGGTTGTCATGGATCCGATGGCACTGATTTTACACCAAAATGGCACGTTAAAAAGAGACGCGGAGGTTTAAGGTTAAAGCAGAAACCATACACCATGATGGAAGTAGGTGCAGTATATTCATCCTTTCTGTTCTGTCTGTGGCAGAGCAGATGAAAGAGCCACGATCGTCAGCTCGCTCTACGGATGTGGCTACCATGGTAGACGAAGCTGCAACCAAAAAGAGAATCAAAAAAATATTGAAAGATTCAGAGACTCAGCCAGATCGTACTATACATTCTAAGAAAATACAGAAAAAAAATGCGAGTAATGAAACATGGACAAAGCACCAATCATCCGATGACACGGGTAAAACTGTCACGCTGTCGTCGCACGTTACATCAAAAAATACAAAGATTCAACTGCGCCGCACAAACAGAAAAGGGGCACAGGATAGCTCTACGTCAAATTTCATTGACGATAAAATAGGTTTACTTTGTGCCTCACGCCCACCTATAACTGAAGTTACTGATTCTATAAAAATTGTTCCGGATATCAAAACTGAAAATTTTGAAGGTACAGCCTCTTTGCAACATAAATTTAGTACACCGGGCTCAGCAAGTACACCAGCACCATGTAGTGATGACAAGATTCTCAAAACCAAACGAATTAGTAAGGCCAGAGCTTCGAAGTGTACAACAGAGGAAAACGCTCTCAAATATAAGACTGGAGACAAGCCTTATTTAGAGATACGTATAGACCGCCCTAAGCAGGGAATAAGCGTAGGTGTATCAAGAAAAGAGGAAAAGAAAGATTTACCTAAAGCGGATATTAAATCTTTTAATAGATTGGATAGTAAAGCGGAGAACCAAATGTTATTGAAATCAGTTGTTAAAACGGAGACTGGAGCGCATTCAAAAACAGATAATGCAGCTCCTAACAAAACGAATATTGCTGCAAGCAAAAATACTGATATAATATCGGATAACGAAGTGAAAAAATTTGATAAAATAGTGATACCAAAAACAGATTGTAAAGTAAGTAAGATTCCAAAAAGAGCTACAAGTCCTCAAACAATACCCTGTAGTGTCCCTGGACAATCGGCTATAGGGACTAGTCCTAGATATAATGTGCCAAAGGAAGGAACTAAGTTCAAAAAGAGCATGATACCTAAACTGAAGAGGGCAAAGGATGACTGCGCTCTAAAACGCGAAAGGAGCGCTAAATTCGACAAACTTAATATTACACTGTAGTTTGTTATGGTAGATTTTGTGTAAATATATGTAAGAAAGTGATTTGTGATGGTTCTTTTATTTTTAATGTTCCCTGTTTTCTACTAACAGTCGTTTGGTGCTAGCAGCATGCATATAAGTGTTTTCGGAACTTTTGCCTAGTGCGGCTGTCATAATTTTGTAAGCACATGAAAGTACACGGTACACTGACGGTACCTACAGGTGCAGGTGCACGAAGCGGGAGCACGCCTGCGGGCCCTGCTTATACTATTTTTTAAACCCTGACGTAAAAAGAGGGGTGTTATAAGTTTAACCACTGTGACACATGTCTAGTCTGTCTGTGGCACCGTAGCTCTTAAACGGGTGGACCGATTTGAATGCGGTTCCATTTATTTAAAATCTGGTTTTCTAGCGTTGGTTCTTAGGCATGTTTCATCAAAATCGATTCAGCCGTTTTTGAGATATTGAACTTTGAAGTGACAAAGTCGGAGGTTTTCCAACTTTTAGTTGGTTAGGTTATCAGTAGGTGTCCAGCCGCTCCGTGCAAACCGTGTCAGCTAGAGTAGGCCCTAAGGCCGCGAACTCGTCGCCAGCGGGCAGCGATGCGGCAAGCGTTTTCTCTGTTCATTGCGAGTGTTGCCAGGTTAACCACTACATTATGCCATGCATTCGGCCATGCAGTTATAGTCGTTCCAATCGTTTATTTAACTTTTGACACATCACGCTCGTGAAGTTTTACAATAATTTTCGGTACAATGTACTACAGAGAATACCGTACTTCATGGACGGGTACCGCCCACTTAGTGATTTCCCATTCGTAATGAATGACCATAGACTATAAAAACCGTTTTGAAGTAAATCCATTTTATAAATAAAACATACATTTAACATTATTGTGATTATATTTTATATCAAAATCATATAAAAATAATAAATACATTAATATGCCTTTAGGGATCAAAAAGTTAAAACAACTAATATAGGCACTATAATATTATTTTTAATTATACCTTCCACGGGCGTCTCGTTCGTTGTGACGTTGTGTTCGTTGTGTTCGTCATAATTGACAAAATTACTAAATTACCGTCGGAAGTGATAAACATATATTAACTTAACATAAATTGTTTATTTTAATATGTAAGATAAAGTAACTTAAACACCTGTGAATGTTTATAAAACAATGCAAAATGTTGAGCATAAATAAAATATGAATGTGTTAAATCGATTAAAACTTTCTTCATAAATAAAATCGATTGTTAAAAGAAATCGAATCAGTAACGCATCAGGGCATCATTATTTCAATGAGGGCTATCGCGTATGAATTCGCCACTAGAGGCGCTAGTGTAGCGTGAGGTCTCCGAAATGTCAAATCTCATAGGTTTTGGGTGAGCTACGCGGGTTTATTTATAATAATTAGAATAATTTTGTGAATATTTTGCAATATCTGAAATTAATTATGGCAAATATGCGTTCCGGGGCAATGAATGTCTGTGTTTTGAGACAGTTTTGTCTTTCGGAAACCTTTGTCCTCCCTTTTTCCGAACAAAACGGGGACTATGCAACACTGTGGCATGCTCGATAATTTTATGGTACGGTTTTGAGGCGTATTAAATATGATTTTAATCTAAACTTTGTTTTCACGCCCGTAATAACAGACTTTGAAAGCCATACTTAAAAAGCTCACGCAACAGTGCGCCATCTAGTGAGACAAAAAACGATAGCCCTCATTACCTAGTGCGCGAACTGTCAAAAGTTAAATAAACGATTGGATCAATTATAATAGAGAACACGCTCGTCGCTTCGCTAACCGCCCCGCTGCCCGCTTGGGTCCAGACCGCGGATTACATGCAGTAGTTCCTTTCTGTTCAAACTAATAAATTCTCCTTTTTTGTAGTGCTAAAGGAACTAAATACTGCGAATAATCCCAGGCCGCGGCCTGACTGTCCTATATTTCTTGAATCACAACTGATCTACTTACCTATTTATTTTTGTAGGTGCCTACACATGTTTTCTCACTTCTGTATGATTTCTTTAAAAGTTTTTAATTATAGAATGTAAGTTTACTAAAATGTGTAGAAGCCTCTCATTGCTCAAAGAAGTTGACTCCACACTGCTCCAACGTGCGCTAGTCACTGATTAATTTATAGCCCGAAATCCCATCCGGATGAAGAATCACGCCATCAACCTGACTTACGGTGCTTATAACAACTATAGAAGCTTTTGCCCTCATCTTCGGAACATAATTAAACTTTGATTTATTTTCTCGAGAAATTGCGATAAGTGTGTATAATAAGAGATAAAGAAAGAGACATTTATTTATTTAGTTTTGGACCGCGATTGAGATTTTTTTCAAGAAGAGTAATAATCTAAATAGTTTTTATATCTTTAAGCAACAGTAAGTTCTACAGTGGAGCAAAGGAAGTAACAGGGTGAGTCCTTTTCACACATAATTTCTTGATGATTTTTCTAGCAAGTCATCATGATAATTTGAAGCGAAAAGGTTCCATTCGCGATTCAGTTTCTTCGATGAATGTCTGTAATAAATGAGATCCAGCTAACTACATAAGTACCAAATTTTATTCAAATCTGTCGTTACCTGTAGCGCGAGAGTAAGAAATACATAGTATGACATTCGCATATTTAATAATAGTTGCAGTACTATTTCGGGATTTCTACTTTTTACAAGGTGTCTTCAAATAATTCCTGAATGTTGCGAAAGACGATGGGTGACTGAACATTCTTGCAAATATATTTCAGCATTTTTATAAAGATTTCCATATTATTCAAAGATGTTCAAAGAATACCGCGACAAAGGCGTGATTAGATTAGACGAAAAACCTTTAAAGGGCGGGCAGTTGAACTATTTCCTGCTTCAATATTTCAAAATAATTTGGGAACAGCATATCTATAATATAATGTAACCTGTAGTACCTACACACGACCAACCTAAGTTTGCACCTCGCACTTAACAAGAACAGTTCAAAAGCTTAAAATTCAACAAATAGGAGGCGAAAATTTTAGCGTTAGCATTTTTCATTCTTTGTCGCCGATACGCGTTTTACGCGTTTTTGGTCATGTTATAGGTACAGTCGAGGAAATAGTAATCACGTATCAGAGTAAATCTTTTTATCACCAATTTCACTATGATTTCTTTAGCAAATATGGATTTTCCACATGACATTAGTAGCACAAAGGTTTTACCCTGATACGTGATTCAGTTTCCTCGACTGTACTAAGATCCAAAAGGGTATATATATAGCCATATTAATAAATACTACATCATACAAAGCTCCCGCACTAATCACTGACGAATTTATTGGGCCGGGCCGGATACACCGCGCCCGGGCAACGGTCCGGTGAGTTATGGCATATTCCGGCTCTCAGGTGCCGCGGTGCTAATCTGTCATTACTCCATTGCCACTTAGTAAATTGGCCTCGGACTTTTGGAGGTATGAATAAATAACGGATCGATTTGGTGGTACAGTATGGAATGGAGCTGTGGTTTGTATTGACGAGTAAATATTGTTTCTTTACAAACAACTGCAGTACGATGAGTCGTGAATCGTGATGCCGTCGAAAAAGCCGGAAAAGCCGTGGTGGCCGAGTGGTTGACCTATGGCCTCTCAAACACAGGATCGTGGGTTCAAACCTCGGCCACCACCTCTGAGTTTTCGAAATTCATGTGCGAAATTAAATTAGAAATTTACCACGAGGTTTACGGTGAATGAAACATCGTGAGGAAACCTCCACAAACTGCGAATCAATTCAATGGTGTGTGAAGCTCCCAATCCGCACTGGGACCGCGTGGGAACTAGGTACGGCTCAAGCCCTCTCATTCTGAGAGGAGGCCAATAAGCGATGCAGAAATCACATACATTACATAAAAATAAATTTACAAGATAAGCAATAGGCGGCCTTATCGCCTCTGAGCGATGTCTTCCAGGCAACCAAATATTTATTTGTTGGAGTCAAATCAATGACTATAGGTACCGCTTCATAGGTAAAATCTTGTATGAATTCATAATTAATGATCGCATTAATATTTGCTACGGATATTTAGTTAAAATAAAATGCACGTACAGTGAATAATAAGTACAGTTAGCAAAAAACTTCTATGTATGTATGATATTTTTCGAGCGTATGTATGTATTGAAATGAAATGAAATGAAATAAAGTTTATTTGTCATAAGTGGGTGTACAGTGGTTTCAATTTAACCGATTATAATAAGATCGCCACTCAGTGCCACTAAGTGGCGTACAAATTTCAATTTGAATTAAAAATACATATCATAATATTATAAGCATAATTGAAATAATTGTATTCAAATCATTTTTATGACAATACGCCAATCCAATGACAATCATAATCCACAACGCCTTTTACTCGTTTAAGAACTCGCTAATACTATAAAAGCATTTCTCTGACAGCCATGACATTAATATTCTTTTAAATGCCTTTAAGTTCCTGCTCTTAAATGTATCTGGTAACTTATTATAGATTTTCACACACATTACGTAGGTATTTTTAGACGACAATGCTAGTTTTACAGGTGGTATTTTACCTACTATGTATTTTTTGATCAGCTCTGTGGCCGAATCGGCTAGAAGGGGCACGGCTATGAGCAACGACGAACTCTAAAACGATATTTTCCTGCGTATTGTTACATTGACATTTTAATTAATAATTAATTATGTCAAGCTTTTTTCAGTCAAACCAAATCGAAACGAAATTCGCTCCAATATCCATCTAAATCATTCAATTCAAGGCCGTATAACAATTAAATCTCAACTCCAATCTATTATCCAACCAGCCGCGATTAACAAGGGTGTCCATGCCCGCCCGTAAATTAAGGAATCTGCGTGGACTATTTGTCCGATAATCCCGTGTCAATCGAGTATTAGCGCGGACAATTGCTCGTAATCCCACAACATTGCCCTGCTCGAGACTGTCCGCTATTTATTGCGGACTGGCCACCCTATTAGAGTAATGTCGGTAGCCAATAATTGGCTGTAAAAGTGCGGAGGTAATTCTTAAGCGTCATAATATATTATCTGTGCCATTTGTTGTGTACGAGAGAGACATATACTTATAAGGTGCTAGAAAATTAGGTGCGGATGTTATCAGGGTGTGTAATTAAAAACCTAAGAATCTATTATACACATATATTATTAGTTAGCTGGAAGAGATCCCTTTTTAGGGATAAGCTCGCCTTTGTGCTTCTCTCTGTGTATTTGTATTTTTATTTTTATGTGCAATAAAGAGTTTACATACATAAATACCATTCCGACCAAAAATATTTTTTTTGTTTTAATTTAATAGAAACTATGCAAATAATCGATCCTCAAAATATCCGCATCTGATTTTCTAGCACACTGTATAACCCGTTACAGCGGGTGGCCCGTTCAGATGGGTCATTATGGATAACTGTAATTATAAGACGTACAAAGATTTGTTCTAAGTCTAAATCAGTTTTTCCTTTCCCTCATTTTTCCTATTATTTAGAGATATGGAACAGTATGCCAAAAATATTCAAGATTTATTTCAAGTCTCCTAACCTAACCCCCGAACGTCCTGTTTAGGTTAGGTTAGTTTTATTGAACTCCTGAAACATTTTACAGTTTCAGAATAAAATGCATTTGGCCAAATGAAACATTTGTGAGACAAATCATTCAAAGAAATGTTTTGGTTAGACATTAATGGACCGTACCGAGCCCTCGGTAAGCAAGTCTGACTTTACTAGTCCGATTTTTGCTTTTTAACCTCCGACGCAAAAAGAGGGGTGTTATAAGTTTGACCGCTTTATGTGTCTGTGTGTGTGTATGTTTGTGTGTGTGTCTGTCTGTCTGTGGCACCGTAGCTCTTAAACGGGTCGACCGATTTAAATGTTTTTTTAATTAAAAGCAGGTTTTCTAGCGATGGTTTTAGACAAGTTTTATCAAAATCGGTTCAGCCGTTTTTGAGGTATTGAACTTTGAAGTGACAAAGTCGGGGGTTGTACAACTTTTTGTTGGTAAAGTTATTACGTATGTACAAGTTACTCGAACCTCCATACTGGCAATTAGTCCCACACAAATTGATACACTTCACCAATAATCCCACAAAATTAAATAAGCATAAACCACTGTGGGTCGGAGTTCGCTGATTTATCGCCGGGTCCGGTACCGGGTACGGCCGGATTACATTGTCCGGGACAAATCCTCGTGACAAAGTGTTGTGGGGACACATTAGCATTTTTACGCGGGCATATGGAAAATGTGGACCTTTGGAAAATAAAGGAATATTGGAGTTTTACGTGGGATTATTCGCTTTTGTCCCTGAGTGCTTCCACTGTTGTCCGGTAATGGATCATAGCTCTCAGCGCCGTAGAGCGTAATAACTTTTTTTACGTCACGTCAGTGGTATCAGGTAGAGCCAAAAGGCAAGAGCTTCATTCAAAAAAACCCGATTGCCTTATATAAACTCGAAAGTTTACCAACATATACGAAAAAGTGAGATCATAACTAATATATTTCTGGACTTAATCACGACTTATATTTATTGTTATAATTACCTCGACGTTTCGACCACATCGAGAGTCAAGTCGTGACCACGGCCTCGGCAATGTGGTCGAAACATTGAGGTAATTTTTTGCAATATTTAAGTAGTTATGATTAAGTCCTCAGTTATGCGTGAGAATCGTGAAGGTTTAAAACATTTATTAAAAAAAAATAACAAAAAATGGAACCGACTTCAAAAACCTTGAAAATAATTTTCTACTAGTTTGAAGTCATTGCCTCAGCACGAGCCAGCAGAAGTGGAACTATAGTCCTCTACCTCACATACGAGTACATACTATATATTGGGCTTCAATCACTCCTGCTGGCTCGTGCTGAGGTGCGACTTCATAATAGTAGAAAATTATTTTCAAGGTTTTTGAAGTCGGTTCCATTTTTTGTTATTTTTTTTATAGTTTTTAGTGATTTGTAGCTAAAGTGCATCTCACAACGATTCCATTAAGCTCAAACACAGCATAGTTATATCATTTTATAACAGAGTACCTTCTTTATCAGGGTCCAGTTCACCAAATGATACTTTCTGAATGTAAATACTTGACTTGATGTTAAAAATGCCAAAATCGCTATAGGTGTGCTTTAAATGCCTTCGATTTTTCTAAAATCCCATCATCAGATCCTGACTTGGTGTCAATGGGACCACCTCGGAAGTACTTATGTCCTTTAGAACTAAAAAATAATTTGGAAATTCGGTCCACAATTGGCGGAGTTATCGCGTAACAAACATACAAAAAAAAACATACGTGACTCGAATTGAGAACCTCCTTTTTTACTATTTATTATTTGCCTTTCCACCTATTTGCAATAAATGATGCATCTGGAGTTCTTTAATGGCATCTTAAAGTGATTATTAATCTAGTGCAAGAATCTTTAATGCTCTTTATTTAAAAAATGAAAAATCCTCCTTTTCAATTAACCGCCAGAAAGATAATCAAAAGTCGTGACTTCAATTCAAGCTACTTTTCAAAACTTGGCTTGTTTTTACACGTTATCTCAACAGCTTAACTAACCCGTTGACAACCCCCAACGTTATAATTTAACCAACCCCTGTTTGCTTAAAATCTCAAGATTTCCCGTGATATTCACTTTAACACCCTGTCATAGTAACTTCTCTTAGGCCAAGTCGAAATTATGGAGAGGGTGTACCTACTTGAAAACGTAATAGTTTCACCAACAGTTAGTTTAGTGACTAACTTAAACAAATATAAAAAAAAAAAGATATACAATAAATATAATAAAGACAGACTTTAATTGAAAATAAAACGAATTTAATCGTTACTAAGTCCTTCATATTAATGTGATATATTTTTTTAAACTTCAATATTAATTTTAAAACAAAGAAAGCAACACGTAAAAACCAAGTCAAAACGCATTCATGAAAATTGAGGCTAGCTATCGCCAACTGTCAAACTGCATCATCCCGCCATTTTTTTTTTAAAGCAAGCGTGCCCTGGCTCCGCGGCCTTACAGCCACAAGGTTTCAAGTGTTTTACGCAAATAATTCCACGTTTCTAATTGAGGCAGATAGGTGTGGCGTAATTAAGGAGTAACAAGCTCCCCCGGGACAGATATCGAGATACCCTCGCAGATGGCGAGTGAAAAACGACCGTCTGATAAACGGGAATTGTGGAAAAGTCAGTTATTTATCGCTTTTAAGGTGGAAATGTAGAATGTATTCAACAGTATTGTTTTTGGTTTATATTATTTCATCATCTCGGCCTATACACGTCCCACTGCTGGGCACAGGTCTCCTTTGAGAATAAGATGGCTTGGGCTGTAGTTCTCGTGCGAGCCCTGTGCGCTACGTCGTCCGGTACTCCGGAGTACTTCCCGAATCACAGCAACACCCAAATGTTTTAAGTGTACCATTCCCCCCGGAGTGCTCGTGTAAGGGTACAAATCTAACAATAAGCGAGCGTAAACAACCGAGCGTATTGCAAACATCTCGAGATTCACTATTTATTGACTACGTCACTCACTAACCATATAAAAGCAAAGGAATTTGGGTGATACGCCAGGACAACTAGACCTCTTAAGCGAGGTCTCCAATGCAACTGTTGTCATATCGTCGCCTTAAGACGCTGATCACTATCACACTTTTTAGGGTCCCGTGCCCAAAGGGTGCCAACGGAACCCTATTACTGAAACCCCGATGTCCGTCTGTCCCGTCCGTCTGTAACAGGGCTCTATCTCTTGAGACGTAATAGTTAGACACTTGAAATTTTTACAGATTATGTATTACCGTTGCCGCTATGACAAGAAATACTAAAAACAGAATAAAATAAATATTTAAGGGGGGCTCTCATATAACAAACGTGATTTGTTTTGCCGTATTTTGCTTCCTTTCCTTCCTTTTTTTGAATGTTTGCAAAAAATATGGTTTTTCCTTCTCAGAATCAAGAGCACAATCAATTCCGATCGTTTAAAAAAATATCCCCATTTTTTCATAAAAATTTTGTCACGCTCATACTGAGTGTATGAAAAAAACGTCGCAAAACTGTCATTTTTTTGGGGACATTTTTAAACTATCGAAATCGATTGTGCTCTTGATTCTGAGAAGGAAAAACCATATTTTTTGCAAAATATCAAAAATAATGAAAGGGTACACTTTTTTTGAAAACGCCCAATGACGGCAACAGGTAGACGCTTGAAATAATATAATATTCACAAAATCTTTACTTGTATAATAGCTTTCAAAATAAATAATTAAATTAAAATAAAATATATATTGAAGGGGGGCCATACAACAAACTGGATTTTTTTGCCATTTTTTTGCTATGGTACGGAACCCTTCGTGCGCGAGTCCAACTCGCACTTGGCCAGTTTTTGCATTATTATTATCCCGGCTGGGTAAGTATGCAAAGGCCTCCCCCCATGCCCTCCATTTCTCCCGATCCAAAGCAGCCTGAGGCCAGTCGTCGAGGCATACATCCAGGTCGACCCGCCATCTCTGTCTGGCCATCCGTCCTGTGACAACACCCGCTGTGATGCATTTTAAGCCCACCACAGTGGATGCATTCAGCTGACGTGTCCCACTTCAACCTCTTAGTCTGTGCACCTAATGTACATCGACAATGCGTGTTTTAGAATTCAGCACCGTGTTCCTGATTCGGTCAATCCTTCCCACTCCGAGCATGCTGCGCTCTTTGGCAAACCTTCAGTTTGGTTTTTACTTTTTAATGGTGTGAAAACGATGCCGTTCTAAAATAAGATTCACTTTTTCTCAAAAATATTCGTAGTAACAGGTAGAGAGATTTTTATATTGGTTATGGCGTGGAGCTACCTTTATACCAAATTTCAAGTTTCTAGGACAACTGGAGTACACTAATAGGTTTTGATTATTGGAAACAACTTTTTAATGACGGTATCTTTGGATTGGTTTGACTTACAAATTTGTTTTTTTCACTGCTCTAAAAATTATATCTACTTAATTTCTGTTTGATACCTTCAGGCGTTCCTGATAAAAAATAAATGTATGGACAATACAGTAGTTCCCTTTTGCCGATTGAATTATGGAACCCTAAAAAATAACTCCAAAAATGCGACACATCTTTATATCTGCCTGTACAAACTACCCTTTCTATAGTTCAGTAGACAGATCAGGCTTCGGTGGTCGACGACAAATTGCACGAAAGGGGAGTTAAACAAATTAATCACACCGTCCAATTTCTTGGAAACAATGCGGGGTAGGGTAGTACGTAAATAGATGGGCGCAAATAACGAGATGAAGAAACAAGGATTACTATAACTATTTGGCTCTAGTAACTCCGTTTGAACAACTTTGACATTTGCGTTGTCACGTGGTGGTGTCCGGGGAAGTTGTTCGAGTAAAGAAGAAGGCAGGAAACAGGGCAGACAGTAATATTTATTTAAAATAATAATAAAAGGGCACCTGCGAACAAACAGACGCGGTCTTAAGTATCTAAAAGGTATGCTTTGACACTGTATCAACAATTATAAAAATACATAGTTAATCAACTTACGTTTCCGTGCCCAGTTCTTTATTTATATAATTCAATGGCACTGAAGTCCAGCAGTATTACAATCTAATGAACTTAAGAAACTTCACAAATGCACTGTACAATTATTTGAAACTGGATAACTTCTGGATAAGGATAAATCCTTGCTTCGTATAGGAGTAATAAGTTATAAACTAGTTATGGAGTTTTAGGAGATTTATAGGATCTAGGATAAAATACAGGTATCTGTTCAGCTCGGAGGCTCTGAATAGAATGGCTACACAGACTACTAAGAGATACTAATGGCTACTTGACGTAAATCGAACAGGTGTGGAATTTAGAAAAGGAAATTTGAATTTAAATGTTATTTTTTCGAATATGTGCTAAACCAGACAGTACAAAGAGTTAGGAAGAAACGAGCTGTATGACACCTCGTTACAGCGTCTCGTTTATTCGTTTATCGGAATGTCACGAATCCTTGAAGATACCTCAGGAAAATACGGTCTGGAATAGCCGTAGAACTATTTGTTCGGAAGTTAACGCACTTGATCCAATTTCTGTCATCCCCGATTTCACCATGCGCATAGTTCTCTCACTACTACGGACCGTATTTTCACAGATTCGAATCGGATTCCGATCGAAATTTAAGATTATTGTCTAACGCACTCGGAATCACGAACATTGCCACCACCTCTTAATGTCACCATCTCTTCTTTCTTTTGGTAATATTGTTGTCTTGCATTGTTTGTACTGTATTGGCAATTAAATATTTTCTTTCTTTCTTTCTTCTTTCTCTTTCTGTCATACCCGTACAGGATGAAGGTAAAAAGAGATGGTGAATGCTTTCGCGAGCGTCAGAGCTTAGCCGAGTTTAGAGTTGCAAGAAAAAACGTGCAAGTTGCATACATTGCGAGGCCGTAAAGCCAACGAGTTTGTACCTAGTGGTCAATCGAGCCAGAGTTTAGAGTTGCAAGTCTAAACTCGGCTACAATAGGGCACGGCCACTGCGCTAATAACTTTATCAGAAATCCGAACTACCTACTAGGTAATCATATAGTTGAACGCATCTGGACGGATGTAGACTTTTTACAATTTGATAGGAGACATTCATAAAAACAAAATGATTCATAGTGTACACAACAAGATAGTTGAAGACGTAGTTAAATTGGATAACCGCCTGCATCCGGCAAGACGCCACATTTTATTTACAGTATTTACACGATCACAATTCCCGCAATTGATAAGTTTATTAGCGTTAATTTTGGTGTAGGGTCACTGATTTACGTATTAAGTATATACTTTTCACTTCTCATGCTCTTATAGTAGGTCAATATTAGACATGTGCGCCGCGCCGCCGCGCCGCCGCCGCCGACGATTTTTCCACGCCGCCGCCGCCGATGAAATTGGTCGGCGTATAATCGGCGTGACGAAATTTTTATTAATTTTAATAAAGCACCAACTTCTTAACTAATTCGTTGCCAACTTGCCACATTTTAATACCATAGCTTAAAATTATATTCTTCCTCACCCATATTAGAAGGACCGTCTGATCTTCATAAATTAAAGGTGGAAACGATCCAAAATGCGTATGAGACGCCGATATATATACGCACCGTCTCGGAAGAATAAAGGATATTTGGCAGCACAGTTGCCATATACATAGATAGAAATTTTGGTGGTCACCTTAAGGTCATGTGAACAGAAGACCTCGGAACACAGCTTTCTAAATGCCGCTGCTGCAGCACCGATGCGGCTGTAGATCTCAGCATCAAGGTCACACTTAGGTGTAATAGTGCTCCCCAGATAGTGGAAATTATCTAACTGCTTCAACACATCCAACTCTAATCCCATCCCATAATACTCTAATTTCATCCAACTCTATGGTCAGTGTCTCGTGACCATGAATGTCCAAGGACATCACCTCGGTCTTTTTGACACTGAGCTTCAGGCCGAATTAACAGCAAACTTGGTCAAAGACTGACATCAGCTGTTGCAGATCTCCTGGGGAGTCTGCTACTCGTACAAAGCACAAATCGTCTGCATACATGATCTCTGTGATCAATGGAAAGAAATGGAATCAGACTGCAAGTGTGAAAGTGGATGACGAACTGTCACCACCAGAATTGTGCGAGGGGTAAGACAGGGCTGTGTGTTGTCTTCGCTTTTATTCAATATTTACGCAGAGATCTTCAAGACCGCAACAGCTGACACTGAATCGGGTGGGGGTAATAATTAACGGCCAACATATTAACAATATCCGATATGCTGACCACACAGCGTTGATTTCCAATAGCCTGGAATCATTGCAGGAACTGCTGAATCGTGTGAATATCGCTAGCAATAACATGGCCTTAAAGATAAATGTCGCAAAAACAAAGTTTATGGTCATAAGCAAACATAATAAACCAACACTTTTCATTACGTATCAGACGGGAAGAGGTTGAACGGGTTACTCAGTTCAAGTACCTAGGTTTCTGGATGATAACATGGTAATAATGTGCAGGACACCTGAGTTCGTATTGAGATGGCTCGATCGTTCTTCAAGGTGAACAAGGAGCTGTGTGACAGAAACATGAGCCTCAAACTAAGAATACGTATAGTTGCTATATATTCTCAGTGCTGCTATACGTAGTCGTTTCATGGATCCTTACGCAGTACACCATGAAGAAGTTGGAAGCCTTCGAAATGTGGATTTACCACCGCATTCTAATGATTTCCTGGCAACCAAAACGTAGCAGTATTGCAAAAAATGGGCAAGCACCATGAGCTTCTAACGACCATCAAGTAAAGAAAGTTGTGTTACTTTGGGCATGTGATGAGAAACGCCAAGTACAGAGTTCTCCAGCTTTGGGGAAGATTGCCGGAAAGAGAAACGTGGGCAGGAGAAGACACTCGTGGCTGAAGAATTTACGAGACTGGTTCAACTGCAGTACCACTTCCTTGTTTAGAGCAGCGGCCTCCAAAATCAGAATCGCCATGATTAGTAGGAATGATAGGTAAGGAATGGGTAGAAGACGAAGCGATCAATGCGTACCAGACTTTGGTATGAGCCTTAAGCCTGGCCAAATTGAAAGGACTGCCGTCTGTGCGGAAACGGATACGGACACCCTTGGAAACTTCCTATAAGACTTCTCTCACTACAACTGCAAAGTATAAGGCGAACAGTGTGGGTGCCAGAACACACCCTTGCTTAACTCCACAGGTGACGGAAAAAAACTCTGACTGCTCGCCATCTACGAAGACGCAGCACTGCATGTCGTCATGCCATGCAGGAGCCTAAGAAGTCTTACAAACTGTTCCGTGAAACAGAGCTTTTCATCACCAAACATTACCATTGATGTAAAAGAGTATAAGAAACATTTTCGGACTTGAAATAATAGGACTTAAACAGTTTATATAAAAAAATGCATAATCTATGCCACGCCGATTTCACGCCGATCACGCCGCCGCCGCCGATCAAAAAACCATCGGACGCCGCCGCCGACAATTTTTCGATCGGCGCACATGTCTAGAGCCTTACGAGGCGGGAGTAAAGTGAGTATTTTAGTCCCTAGGGAGTAATATTTTTTTTATTTACTTCGAGTGACTTCGATAAACTCATACAGCCAGTACTTGCTTAGTTTTTGGCAAAAATAAGATTGTGTGTGGACTATTTTCATGACCAAAATGTTACGTTCTTAATCTACGTGGTTTTAGTTCTATGCTTTTTCGGCATAGAAGGTGGCGCCATTCTAATTTATTCCAGTTTGTGTATGGACCATTTCGCCGATGCGATTTTGTTGTATCTGTGTCTGGTTGGAAAAAAATACTTACCGCGAAAACCTTGAAATTATTGTAGAGCGTAAATCATAAACGATTAAAATAAATTGATTATTCTCACAATGTCGTCAAGAGATAGTGAAAATTATAATGTCAAGCAAAGAGCAAAAGACATAATTGATAATCTTTTGCCGCCGAAATCTAGAAAGATTTGTTTAAAAACCTATGAAAGCTTTATGGACTGGAGGAATAGTGACGCATTAATTCTTTCACAGAAATGACTATTTTTTCTCGCAATCGAAGTGAAAAATAGAGTTTTCACCTCGAGACTAAAAGTCAATATTAACCCTCGGATAAATAGACACCCTCGCAAAAGCTCGGGTGGCTAACCACCTAGGGTATATATTGGCTTATTTTAGTCCCTCAATAAAAAGTATACTATATTAAAAAAAACTTTATCCCGTGGGAATTTTAATACAGTACCTCTATGACCCTCAAGGTATTATGTATGCCGAATTTCAAGTCTTTATAGCTTTAGCGGCTTGGGTTGAGCGTTGATATATCAGTCAGTTAGTTAGGACTTTGACATTTTAACCCCCGACGCAAAAAGAGGGGAGTTTAACCGCTATGTGTGTCTATGTGTCTGTCTGTGGCACCGTAGCTCTTAATCGGGTGGACCGATTTGAATATTTTATTTGAAAGCAGGTTTTCTAGCGATGGTTTTTAGCCACGTTTCATCAAAATCATTTCAGCCGTTTTTGAGATATTGATCTTTGAAGTGACATAGCCGGGGGTTTACAACTTTTTGTTTGTTAGGTTATTTGTTATTTAACTAGATGTCACTCCCAGCTTTGATGAACCAAATGATTCTTCATATGTTGAAAACCGTCCAGCAGTTTAGACTATAGAAAGGACCAAAAAAATAGACATACATACATACTTCACATGCGTTTGTAAAACATAACCCTTCTCCTGCAGTTGGGTAAAATGTGGTCTCTTTAAGTATAACTTGAATTAACATCGGCAGCTAACCCTAACATTGAAGCTTTGTTAATTTGTATTTCCTCTCACGTCTCGTGTCGCACGCATTCAACTGTACCCGCCATATTAATAACAACCTTCGAATTAATGGCTCTATCAATTGCTAACATAAATAAGTTTAAATTAAAACAATTTTCGTAAAAGTTTTTTACTGTAATTTTTGCCTCAAAAACAAAAAAAAACGAAACTCTTCTAGGACCACTCGTGTGTCTGTCTGTCTGTCTGTCCGTCTGTCACAGCCAATTTGCTCCGAAACCACTGAACCAATTGAGTTGAAAATTAGTACAATTACGTAAGTTGTGAACCAAACACAGCAGGGCTACTACGAAACTCGAAACTCGAAGTTCGTATCGTACCGTCCCTTTCGCTCTCATATTAAATAGTATAAGTGTCAGAAGGATCGCACGACACTAACTTCGAGTTTCGTAGTAGCCCTGCAGGCGTGTAACATAAATTAATTAATTTTAACATATGAGATTTTTTTGATAAATTAGTGACTTAAAAAAAACAAATTGTATCGTGTTGTGTGACATGTGAAATGAAAGGGCTTGGTATGAGTATATTAAATAAAGATAAATTTATGTTATAAATTTAAGATCGTTTTTGCCCCCAGCCCCCCTTGTCTCTGAAACTTCTGTTCCAAAAAACACACAATGAGTTAGTTATTTTATATTTGCCAAAAAAAAATTCAATAAAAATAATTTATATGGCAAAACAACGTTGGTTGATGGTTTGGAAACGCAATTCGACCCGCTAGATGGCGCTGTTGTTGGTATGTTATCGTTTCATCATAATTTTAATGTAGTGTTTTTTCGAGTAGGAACACGTCCGCCAGGTCCGCTAGTATAAGTATTATCATAAAAATCTCATCCGTTCCACTGACAGCAACTGTCACTTTAAAAACCAGTCCAACCCCAAGCACCTGGCAATTCCCTTTGTCTACAATAATTAAAAAAACCACCGGAAGTAGTTCCGCACTGCTTCCCCGCTTCCTGTGTGCGATTGGTCGATCACCTTTGACCCCTCCCCACCTGTATATACATACAATATATAGATTGGTATATAAGTCACCCTTTTCCACCCCGCGTGGGTGGTTCACCCTTTCGGGGTTTTTTCGTGGGAACCAAGGTGTGCGAATGTAATTAGTTACGGTGGAGTCAAATACTTATATACTTAACTCTTTTATTCTAATTTCATCGATATGCTTTAACATAAGTCTCCATTTTTCTATATAATTACTGCCTCTGTATGTTCTATATGCTTCTCTCTTTCTCTTCATTTAAAGCATGCATTAATAACCAACAAAATGTTGGAAGCCCCCCGACTTTGTAAATTCAAAGTTCAATATCTCAAAAACTTCTAAACCAATTTTGATAAAACATGTCTAAGAGCCATCGCTAGAAAACCTGCTTTCAAATAAAAAAATCGCATCCAAATTGGTTTACCCGCTTAAGAGCTACGGTGCCACAAACAAACAGACCAACACACATAGCGGTCAAACTTATAACACTCCTCTTTTTGCGTTGGGGGCTAAAAAAGCCCTGGCTCGCACCGCTTGAGTTTTTCTATTTTATTTTCATGTGCGAAATTACATTTGAAATTTACCACGAGCTTTAACGGTGAAGGAAAACATCGTGAGGTAACCCGCACAAACCTGCGAAGCAATTCAATGGTAGGTGTGTGTGAAGTTTACAATCCGCACTGGGCACGCATGGGAACTACAGCCCAAGCCCTCTCATTCTGAGTGGAGGCCTGTGCCCAGCAGTGGGACGTATATAGACTGGGGATGAAAACATGGACTTCCAGAGTGGTCGATATCACCCCCTGGGGTCGATATAAGGATGAGGTAAGTTTCTTGTACCTACCTACCTATTAATAGAAAAAAATAGAGATAAGATTTTTTAAGTAATGTGGCTATGGGAAAGAAAAGCTCATTGTGGAAAACGAGTATCTTGCCCAAAATAATTTGAGTATCCCTGATTTAACGCAAAACATATGTTTAAATAATCACTTAAAAAAAATTCAAGCCATAAATTGTAAATATTATAAATGCGAAAGTGTGTGTGATTTTATGTTTGTCCGTCTTTCACGGAGCAACGGAGCGACGGATCGACTTGGCATAGAGACAGTTTATGAGCCAGAGAGTGACATAGGCTACTTTTATCTCGGAAAATGCACAGACAGCGCGCGATAACAGAATTCCACGCGGGCGAAGCCGCGGGCAAAAGCTAGTAGGTACATATTTGAGTTACCTATCGTAGGGCAGTTGTAGCTCCATAAACCAACCCTTCTGTCCCATACACGCACATTGACCATACTATCACCAGCAATGAATAACCCATTATTCGAATTTTATGACCCCATTATCGGTAAAACTATTCGGTCGCATACTTCGGGCAATTAGTCGCGACCAATCTGCACCCGCGGTCAACGTCGCGGGAAACTGCGGAATAGGCGAATCTCTGAAGAAACCGGGGTCTGAAATCACATCTACAGCGACTACAGCCAACACCGTATTTGAGTAGATCTCAACCGTCTCAACCGCTATCAAGCGTTGCAATGACGGCCTCACGGCAGGGGGGTGTCACTAGGCCATTCCGCCGCCGAGCTACAAGTACATACCGGGCCTCCCCAACGTTGAGGCGATTCAGTGCGACTCAACGCGTGCGAGTGAACACGAGTTATGCGATAGACAGAGAAGCATAAAGTAGGCACGATTCTTATGCCTAAACGTCACTTTTGTACGGCAGTGAAACTTCTGTACTTGTACTATTACTTATTCTGTGCTCACGGTCCCACCGGAAGACCAGCGCTGGCTCTCGAGCCGGCATTATGCTGAGGTGGGTCCGTTTCGTGACACAGTTTTCTCATCTGTATGTCGTTTTTGTAATTGTCTGTACTGTAAGGCTTACAGTGTAAGCCAATGTTTGGAATAAATATATCTTTTTTTTTTTTTTATACGACTGGAAGGCAAACGAGCAAGTGGTTCTCCTGATGGTAAGAGGTCACCACCGCCCATAAACATCTGCAACACCAGGGGTATTGCAAACGCGTTGCCAACCTAGAGGCCTAAGATGGGATACCTCACGTGCCAGTAATTTCACCGGCTGTCTTACTCTCCACGCCGAAACACAACAATGCAAGCACTGCTGCTTCACGGCAGGATTAGCGAGCAAGATGGTGGTAGCAATCCGGGCGGACCTTGCACAAGGTCCTACCACCTGCCATATCTTCTTTCTTTCTATCAGTTTTCTGTGAACTGAGGAAATAAGTCAGGTAGAATGGAAGGATTTTAAAAAACGATACGGTGTGCATGCGGTACTGTTACAATTCATTAAAACTTCTTGCTTACTGTCTCTCATCTCTTCATATATGCCGACAGGAAACTGATATCGGTTGAAACGCTCGTGGAACTACCCATCTGTAGTCAATACCGTCTTTACTATAAGGACATACGACATGAGGCCCGTGCCCAGAGCCTCCCAGCTTGCGGGCCCCCGAACGGCCGATTTATTCACTTTTTTTCTATTTTTATACGACAAAAAATTCAAACAGAAGATTTTCCTCAAAAGAAATCTGGTAAGCCAGGACTTTATAAAAATATTATATTTGATTTTGTGCATAAATGCATTATTATTCCTTTAATTTCCAAAAAAGGGCCACAAGTTCTTGTTCCCCAAGGCCCCTACATAGCCTAAGACGGTCGTGGGCAAAGATACGAGTATACGCTGTGTTAATTAAACAACTGAAAACTGAAACTATTTTTTCAAATCCCTAAAGTATTTTTTAAAGCAGATTGTGTTTTATTTCAGTCCCTTTTTATACTGTGCTCAGTCTAAAAATGAAAAAATAGTACATATACATATACATACGCCAAATATATGACTTAGAGAATATGCATGTTAGTTAATTTAACACTGGCCATTACTTACTCTGTCATAATCATAATCATAATATACTTTTTTTTTATAACGGGTACAAAATTATGGTAATGGTTAGTTTTGATAAACAAAATATTTCCCATTTAAAGTATCGGCTGGAAGTTAAAAGTTGTCAGGAAAAGTGTAAAGGCCACTTTAAAGTTCCTAAGTGAATTCATGGAACTGGACACTTCGTAGAACACTTCGGCGACCCCTGACAGCACCATTCCCTCCATAATTCAACGCACAATGGCATTCTGACCGCGTAATGAAATTCCCCGCGTCGGGCCCTGGACACTGCTAGATTAGTCTGATGTTAGTTATTACTGCAGCCGTGGTAGTGTTGCCGCAAGCAAATTCGATTGGTTTTGACTAACAAACCAAACATAGGGTCTGTCTAGTCTAGGCCTTAGCGTACTCATGACCCTCTGCATGAGACGCCGTAGGTGAAACCTACAGATGTGCTAGTTGAGGAAAGTTTCCAAAAAGTTGGAAAAGTTTTAGGAAATTTCCACAAGAAATATAGGATATTTAAATTTAAGAAACGAAAAGTTTCAATCCCCATACACAATTGTGAGAAGTTTCCGAAATTTTCCTAAATGAAAAATTCCGCAATTTTAGAAAGTTTCCTTTGTCACAGCACCACAGGCTATACCACCGCTTCGGAGCAAAATGCACAAAACACTAATTTAATCAGTGGTAAAAACTAAAATAGGAAAAATGTACACAACGCATAATAACAATATTTTAAGTGTATGTATGTACAGTCAAGTGCAAAAATAAGTATCTATTCGAACCACTTAAAAATATGTTAGTACAGCCTTATTGCACCGGAATAAGAGTCTGTGGTACTTCTTTTTGAAACTATGAATAAGTTCATATTTTTACACTTGACTGTACGTATTTAAAATATTGTTTGTTAACCTCAGCGCCTAATAAAATAAAATAGCTATTCACTTAGAACCCGATTTAGGCACTTAAAATAGCGACGGCACATTATTCGAGACAAGAGACAACGTACCACTCGTACAAAAAGGATAGAAAGAAAACTGACCAAAATTTTCCAACTGACTGGATATTCGTTTATCCATATTTTAAGCAATCTACTCGTATCTATCCATAAATAAGCGCAGCGTAAGTTGAGCGTCCACCAACAAGATGGACGGATGACCTGGTTAAAGCCGCGGGTTCACGGTGGATGCAGGCCGCTGCCAACCGAAGCAACTGGAGGTCTAGGGGGGAGGCATATGTCCAACCAGTGGACGTCCTACGGCTGAGAGGATGATGATGATGATGATCTAGTCACATACAGGACGTCCCAAGACTATGCGATATGAAGGAAAAGTACTACCATAAGTAAATACTATAAGATAGGAAATTTTGCTGGAAGAAAACTTTATTTTATTTTTAAAAGTACCTAAGCTATATTGCATGCAGAGATTTTCCAAAATGATTTGCTTCGTCTGAGAATCCCGAAAGAAGAAATAAAGAGAAATAAATCCCGGATTTCTATGATGCCAATCAAAAGAATAGCCAAAGGAAATCTTAAGTAGTACTCTCTTAAAAGAAAGGAATAACGCAAAAAATTTGATTGATTGAAGAAAAATATTTATTCCCGACGGTGACAAGTATAACATAAATTAAAATTTAATTATTTTTAAAAGTTGCTGAACTAATGTCGTTCCGTTTGACGAGTAGGTAGGTACGATCCGTATGTTTTAACTATTTGCCCTTGTTAAAGAACCCACCCGGTGTAATTGCATAGGTACTTACTCGTACCAGAAATTATTAAATTTTCAGTAAGTACCCAAAAAAGGAACTTAAAAAAATCCTCTCCAGTTCACTAATGACTTTATTTCTGTATTTGACTTAAAACCGGGATATTTAAAGCGCTATCTTCCATGAAATATGGCCCTTATCAGCACTAATTTGTTATCAGACTCAACATTATTTATTACCACTTACAGACAAACCGCCATATTGTTTCTTTGATGTTGATTGTTTCAGGGCGGTTGGACTTAGAGTACTTTAGATGATTGAACTTGCACAATAATCATCAATATCGTCATCATCAGCGTAAATATGAAGCTACAATGATTGACGACATTGTCCAAAGAAAAGGCAATTACGCATTTTATTCGTTCAAATATTTCATTGTTTTTTGACCGAGTTGTGGAAGTACTTTTTTAGTAAAGTAGTTTTTAAACTGGGTAAATAGGGTATTGAGTAAAAAAAAGATTGTTCTACCTCTATTTTGTTTGTTCGTCAATTCGATTATCTGAATATATTAAATATTTTTTTCTTATGCCACTCACAAAAACTCATGCAGGCACATGCAGGTGGTAGGACCTTGTGCAAGGTCCGCCCGGATTGCTACCACTTGTTGTGTTTCGGCGTGGAGAGTAAGACAGCCGGTGAAATTACTGGCACTTGAGGTATTCCATCTTAGGCCTCTAGGTTGGCAACGCATCTGCAATACCCCTGGTGTTGCAGATGTTTATGGGCGGTGGTGATCTTTTACCATCAGGAGACCCACTTGCTCGTTTGCCATCCAGTCGAATAAAAAATAAACACAAAACTGTCAAAAATGAAGCGCGTCAAAGTGGGAGGCCGTAACGTCACACTTTGCTAAAAGTGCCGCGCCGCGTCACATCTATGGGAACTTAACTCTGTCTATATCAGGGGTCACCAATTAATATCTTCACGGGTCCAGTTTTTAAAATAAAATTATCATCGCGGTCCGATCGTCCGTTCGTTGACGGCAAACAAGACAATTAAAGCGCGGGATACTTATTAAACTACGTTACACACACCGCACAAAATAGGTCGGCGGTCCGGATGCGGCGGTCCGCCATTTGGTGACCCCTGGTCTATATCTTGATATTTTTATTTAATTGACGAAAGAAAAAAATCTTATCTAATATTTTTTGATAATCTGACGGGTAATCAGATTTGCTTAGAAAACTAGCCTACCGTCTTTATGGTCGACAAATTCGGGGTCGTAACTAACCGCGCCCAAAAGGACCGACCGACAAAGCAAGTCGCGCTCACTCGTGCCAGCAGGGCTACTACGAAATTTGAAAATGGAAGTTCGTGTCGTTCCTTCCCTCTGACGCTTATTCTATTTTAATACGATAGTGAAAGGGACGGTACGATACGAACTTACGACAAAGCAAGTCGCGCTCACTCGTGCCTAGGGGGCTACTAGATACTACGAAATCCGAAAATCGAAGTTCGTATCGTACCGTCCCGCTCGCTTTCCTAATATTAGCGTCAGCGTGACGGCAAAATACGAAGTCCGATTTTTTATTCGACTGGATTATAAACGAGCAAGTGGGTCTCCTGATGGTAAAAGATCACCACCGCCCATAGACACCTGCAACACCAGGGGGATTGCAGAGGCGTTGCCAACCTAGAGGCCTAATATGGGAAACCTCAAGTGCCAGTAATTTCACCGGCTGTCTTACTCTCCACGCCGAAACACAACAGTGCAAGCACTGCTGCTTCACGGCTGGATTAGCGAGCAAGATGGAATGGATGGATGGAATTTAGCACTTCGTAGTTAGTAAAGGTATGGGCCAGCCTTCCCATCGGTTTTATTATTTCCGCGATCGAATGGCGACTAATCGACGACTAATCGTACCCAGTGACACTTAGCTGATCCCATAGAACTAACAAGCAGAATAGAAATGTCATCTTTAATTATTTTCATCCACTAAAGTTGACTGGTAGATCATTTAAAGGGATATGTTCGCGTTTGTCAATGAGGGCTATCGCGTATGAATTCGCCGCTAGAGGCGCTAGTGTAGCGTGAGGTCTCCGAAATGTCAAATCTCTTAGTTTTTGGGTGAGCTGCGCGGGTTTATTTATAATAAGAATAATTTTGTGAATATTTTGTAATATCTGAAATTAATTATGGCAAATATGCGTTCCGGGTCAATGAATGTCTGTGTTTTGAGACAGTTACAACAAAACGGGGACTATGGAACACTGTGGCATTCTCGATATTTTTATGGTACGGTTTTAAGGTGTATTAAATATGATTTTAATCTAAACTTTGTTTTCACGCCCGTAATAACAGACTTTGAAAGCCGCACCGCAACAGTGCGCCATCTAGTGAGACAAAAAACGATGGCCCTCATTGTGTTGTTTCTTTTATTTTTGCACAATATAGAGTTCATATGCATACATACTTTCATTAAGAACCAAAGTCGCCTTTTTCGCAGCTATTAATGCGCACAAGTTTTTTTTTTCTATTTTCAACAGTTTTAGTGATATTTGGGTGAAGATCGAAAAGTTGTACACGTTTAAAGCTGCGTTAGCAGGTAGTTATAATTTCTATTAACTTTTTCCATTGTGACACGAAAATTAATCATACATTTGTATGGATGGAAAAAGTTAATGGAAATGATAACTACGGCATCGGGTGTGCGTCTTTTTGGTCTTCACCCATTTAAGAAATAGGTACTCACCAGTAAATGTAATCTACATATTTTGAACCAAAATCTCTGTAATAACCCATATTTTTAATTAAGCTTTAATTATTGGCTGTAGCACTTCCATTGTTATCCAACCTAAGATTTTAGGGCAGAAAACCCAGCATAAAAAAACACCTACTTTTTAAGCAGCGAATAAAGAAAAGTTAAGTAAGATTAGCGTGATTTTGGTATGAAATTAAGAAGCCGTGGTGGTTCAAACCCCGGCTCGCACCTCTGAGTTTATCGAAATTCATGTGCGGAATTACATTTGAAATTTACCACGACCTTTGCGGTGAAGGAAAACATCGTGAGGAAACCTGCACAAACCTGCGAAGCAATTCAACGGCGTGAAGTTCCCAATCCGCACTGTGATCTGAGAGGGGGCCTGTGCCCAGCAGTGGGACGTATATAGGCTGGGATGATGATGATGATTGATGATGATGAATCAAATGTATTTTTTCTCTTATTTAGTTCTCTGGCTAATCCATAGCTAATATACTAATTACGAACTTACCATACAAAGCCATAAGGCGCCTCGCATACGAACCGTAAACACAGCAATCACACGACTCATAAATTTTGAAGATGTCTAACTACAGGTTACATCATAATTACCGATCTCTCGCTCTGACTGGGGGTGCCAGTGACTAGTGCGAGTGAGAGGGTGACTGTTTGACAACGATGAAGAAGATTTATGCTCTCATTTGTAAATAATGAAGGCGCCACTCATTGTAATGAGAGGGCATTGAGGACGACCTAACCGCGCCCTAGGGCGTAGGGTTGGCGATTCTAGAAATAGGGAAATCTATATCTATATTCTATATTTTTTTTATAAAGAAAATGAACCGTAAAATGTGTTGCTTTTACAACAGGGTTTTGTATAAATTTAAAAACAATATTAAATACTTACTTTTGTGGTGAAATAGCGTCAGGTTTTTTTAATAGGTGGACAACTGAAAAATTGAAAAAAAACCAGCCAAGAGCGTGTCGAACACGCCCGAAATAGGGTTCCGTAGCCATTACACAAAATTAAGTAATATTTTTCTAAGGATTTCGTATTTTGTATGGAATATTCCAAGTTTAGGTATATTTTATACCTTAGGCTGCTATTTACGCTTAAAGTACTAATAATTCTCAAGAAAACTTAACCGTTATAGTTCTCCTTGTAAGTTTGATATACTTACTACCATCCTGAATTTTTTCAAGTTTTCCCACTCACCGATTTAGATTTAAGAGGGGGGGACGCTCGATTTCAATGAATGTTTGCACTATAAAGTTGAATATTTTGCAAACAAACCACTGAATCGAAAAATCGTCTTGGCAACCCTCTAATGATTTAAAAAGACCTTTCCAACGATACCCCACACTACAAGGTTGGATGAGAAAAAAAAATTACCTCCACTTTACGTCTATGGGAGGTAGGTACTCTAAAAAAAATAAGAGCATAGCCGCGGACGGACAGAAAACAGACAAACAGACAGACAGACTGACAGACAGACATATCGAAACTATAAGGGTTTCGTTTTTGTCAGTTTGGCTACGGAACCCTAAAAATGGACAAGTTTTTGAGAAAAAGATACGAATAAGTATTTAAACGCTCATCGCCAACCCTAGCGGGCGGCCAATTACTTAAGGCACTACGCAGATTCATCGTACACCTGCCATTGTCGTGTATCACTTAATTCTGGCGCCTAGTGTGCGGTGGTCTTCAGTTGGAGTTAGGCAGAACGCACAAACTTTGATAGGAAATAACGTAAATGACCAATGTCTAAACTATGTATGTATATGCAGTTTAATGAAAATCGCGAAAGTTCAAAACATCATATTATAAATAGTTGTTCACTTTTTTAGAAGCTTCACTACCTACGTAGGTAGACACACACACACACACACACACAAACATCACGCCTTCGGAGCCACTTTTAGCAATTTTAGGTTAGGTTTAGCAAATCGGTAAGTATAATAAGATTTATAACCTTACTTTAATTAAATAAAAAACTTTTTTTACCGTGACACGATAAAAAAAAGTTAAGCTATTATATTATAATAGCGATAGTTTTGAAGCAAGAAGTACAAACATTTAAACCATTTTTCGAATATTTTCATACATCTTACTTCAAAAACCAGCCGCCGAATCTACTAGGACTCGAAACGGATCAAATCAAACGAAAATAAAAGATTAATCGAGGAAAGCGGGCAAAATCGGCACGCAACTCTAACCGCCTCTCCATCTCAACAAATCCTTAAAAACCAAATAAAGAAACCACTGACAAGTCTTAAAACGATTACTGAGGGAGTGCGACACGTAAACCGCATTAGATATGTTAAATCTGGGCCCCCGGGGGGCGGGGGGACAAAGAGGCGGGAAGGAGCGTTATTTTTATGCGTATCGCTTACTTTTGCGATTATTGCTCGGTAGCTATTTGCATCGGGGGATAGATGGCCGAGGTGTATTTGATCCTTGATTTAGAGGAGTTATTTGATAGTTAAAAGTAAGTGAAATCAGAATGAAATAAGCATTTTTACAACTAAAACAAAGCTTTGCAATAAAATAGGTATAATAATTTAATTTCCAAAATAAACATAGTTATGATAAGAAAATAACTAATGAATTACCGCACATCTTTCCGTAGAATAAACATACTTATAAATAGAAAAAAGATCACTTTAAGGACAGTCTGTTGTTATACAACATGATACCTACCTAGCTAAATAAGTAATGAAATAGAAACAAAACACCTGAAGTTTAGAAATATCTTAACATTTCGTTGACATATTTAGATATCATATCGAACAAAAGTGCGTCCTAACTTTTTTTTCTCATAATAATAATAATAATAAATGCAGATGAGACCAATTGGTTTAATAACTGCCTATTTACTGTAGCATCGAAGAGCCCCATGATGTTTATAGGTATCTCGAAATATAGACGATAAAAACGAATTGTATTCCTTAGCAGTTCGCATTATTAAAGATGAAGCTAACTTATTCGTGCGAACCAATGAAATACAATATGGGTAAAGTGAAGACACTCCCACCGCCTGGATGTTATTAGTAGTTATAATCTTTATTCATATTAAAATGTAAAAAAAGGAAAATCTTTCAAGTATCAAACCCCTTTTCCACTCTATACAGGTGACATTTCTTGAAAAAAAAAACTCCGAAAAAGACTCGGCGCCAGTCAAGAGTGCCATAACTAATGTCACAAGTGTATCCGTTTACAGGAAAGCCACTTTAACTCGGCATCCCCAAAGCTCTTCCAGCATTAACTTAAGGCATTCTTTTGCACAATTTGATGTTTTATGCTATGGTGTCATATCTCCCCCACTTCCCCTGTCACTCTTCATTGTCGGACAACTCTCTTTTACTTACAGCAATTGTGTTTTGAGAGCATTCTGTTTATTGGTTTAATGGTTTTTTAAGAGGTATCTTTAAGATGTCACTTTTTTTTGGAAAATTAGATATTTACCTACTGCCCTGAAGGGGAATAGAAAAAATCGCAAAATAAAAATGTAATCATCATCATCGTCGTATCTACTATTAAAGGTTGACTGGTAGAGATCCCTTAAAGGGATAAGTCCGCCTTTGTACAAGTATCTCAAAGTTTGTCAATTGTGTTTTGTTTCTTTTATTTTGTACAATAAAGAGTTTACATACATACATGCATATCATCCGTAGGACGTCCACTGTTGGACATAGACCTCCCTCATAGACCTCCAGTTGCTTCGGTTGGAAGCGGCCTACAATTACATCCACCGCAAGTCTGCGGCTTTTTACCAGGTCATCCGTCCATATCGTTGGTGCATGTCCTATGCTGCGCTTGCCAATCCGCGGTCTTCATTCAAGATTTTTAAAAAAGCTAAAAAAATCGAAATCCATCAAAAAGTCAGTGAGTGAGCGAGCCAATACGCTTGCAGTGCAGCTAGTCTCTATTTCGTCATTAATAGTTAACCCATGCAAAGCTGGGCGAGCGACCTGTTTTGAGTAGAATATCCGTTGCATAACTTGTAATGAAACTTACTTACCCATTTAACACGAAGTAACATGAAGTATATGGGACTAGAGCCTGAAATAAACGTTAAATTATTATAAATTATTATTATTTATTTAATTTTGTTTAAATATCACGAGTTCATTTTATGAGACATTAGCTTTTGCCCGCGGCTCCGCCCGCGTGGTATTCGGTTATCGCGCGCTGTGCATTTTTCCGGGATAAAAAGTAGCCTATGTCACTCTCGGTCCCATAAACTATCTCTATGCCAAAAATCACGTCGATCCGTCGCTCCGTTACGGCGTGAAAGACGGACAAACACACTTTCGCATTTATAATATTAGTATGGATATGGATTGTACAGTCACCCTCATTAGGTGATATCTGACACAGCATGTGAAATTATCTGACAAACCTACCGGCCCCAGAAATAGACTCATACCTATTTAATCAGATATTTTTGCGCGTTTTGTTGTGTCAGATATTGTCCTGGTAACTATACTCGTGCATACCTATAAACATGAGACAAGTTGATTTCGCAGACCACTGCGGCACCACCCCAGGGGTGACCAAGTCGCAGGTGTCTCATTACGGCGGCCCGCGGGCCACAACTTTTTGTTGAGGCCCACTCGAAAGCCACCCTGCTACCTTTATGATTATGAGGGTATGAAACTTTTTACTGTGGGTACATTTAGGCATGGCTCAAATGTTTTAAAGACGGCGAAAGATACAGTTATGCACAGGCAGTGGCGTGACGCTGTAACATTAACAAAACCAAATGGTTACTTAATTATTTGAGCGTAGTTTTTATGCTACGGGTGACACTATTAACCGGACGTACAATACCGACATGACGTTTTGTGACACGCCCATAGAAAGTCTTGTCAGTTTGACACCAGTTTGTATGGGCGTGTACACGAAATATCGGGTCGGTATTAACCGTGCCAGTAAATAGTGTCATCCAATGCTACCACTCCTGCAAAACAGCTATCTAGTGTGACGGCGCCAATCATGGACATATTAAGCACAGTGGTACCCAGTAATAGACAACAAGGATTCAATGTCTTATAGCTCACCACTCATGAACTTTACTAATTATGATCATCAGTTATTTGATCATTAGTGTTATTAGTTTAAAAAAAGTAGTTACCGCTTTTTAAGATTTTGGTTAACAAAAAAGAAACATTATTGGTTCTTGTCCATGAGTGGTGCCGTCACCTAAATCTGTGCGACATACTATATTTTATATTGTAGGCAGTGGGGGCACACTTAAAACGTCACCTTTTCACGTACACGCCAGCGCCTCTGGCGACAAAATGATAGCACTGAATTGACAAATGTGTCAAACGTGGTCTAGAAAAATTCAGTCTGTCGGCCATCTTTCCGCTGTATGTTGGCTGTCTGGCTTTCGCGGATGATTTTTAAATTTATCTGGATTTTTGCTGTTTTCTTCAAGTTGTATTCCATTGCTCGGCTTGGGTGACCAAGTGAAGTGAACACCAATAATTTCGTTTGCTTTCCGGCCTCGCGATGTAATGCAACTTGCGCAATTTTCTTACAAGTCTAAACTGGGCTTTATAGACGTTAAGCTTGTTGTGTGTTATGTCAGATTTAGTTCTTCAGCTAGCTACCAGATAGCGCTTGTTACCATACATGCAAATTTTACCATAGAGTTGCCACTCTTTTTCTATATTGGTACTAATACTCTTTGATTGTAGGTACAGGTACGTAACTTCCTCCGTGTCCACCATAATATCACACTAATCCGAACACCACACCATCACTGAAATAAAGGATAGCTGAACTAGTTAGGCTATTTGACGTTTAGCCAAAATTTACTAATTAGGAAACATAATACTTAATGCTAAAATTGCAAAACTTATTTTGAAAGACATTAAGTACCCTTTAGTAGCCCTTAGTTACGATTAGTTGTTTTGTTTTAAGTTAGTTGTTACGAGCAACATTTTTTTGTTACTGTTAGCAAATCTTTTTTTTTTCAATGCACACAACCCCATCACCGCTCCAATAACCCCAGAAATCCCGGAGGGTCCTCAAAAATTAACAAATAATGTCTGTTTAACTCTAACCCTACATTTATTGCGGCAACTTCGGCAATCTTCGACTGTTTCTTAATCAATTAAGAGGGGAGAGGTTTTAATACGGCAAACAGTAACTTCGCTTAATTTACAAACTTTCCAATTAATTTTGTCTGAAGGATTGTAATATTGAATGTTTCTATCTCATTTCAGTCTTTTGAGTATAAAAAAATTTAGTTGTCATCACTCAATATATGAAAATAACTTAAATCGTATGAAACTGAACCTAACAAAATTAGAAAGAATAAAAAATAAAACATTTATCGTAACCAGCAGGGCTACTACGAAACTCGAAACTCGAAGTTCGTGTCGTGCGGTCCCTCTGACACTTATACAATTTAATACGAGAGCGAGAGGGACGGTTAGATACAAACTTCGAGTTTCGAGTTTCGTAGTAGCCCCGCTGAGGCCATGTTGCCTAACGTTTCTGACGCTCACGCTCGCAATCAAATGTCAGTTTTTGTATGCGAAATCCGAAGGGCTACTACGAAATTCCAAAAACCGAAGTTCTTATCGTACCATCCCTCTCACTCTCGTATTAAATAATATTAGTGTCAGCGGGACGGTAGGATACGAACTTCTATTTCCATTCTTCGATCTTCGATGATCATTGCCGAAGCATAAGATAGTAAAAGAAGATGAGATTTAGAAGATTTTTTATTTTGTTTAGTTTTTTTTTGACAAACCGTGTTTCAAAATAGCTAGTACAAAATATAGACTCTATATTAAAGTAACCTATCACTGTCAAATGATAATAAAACAAAACAATAACACCGAAATGCCGCTCCAGTGCGTCAGGTGTCAATAATTGTCCCACCGCAGCCAAAGGGTTATTCCATCCCCTGCAAAAGAGTCCATTTACAACCCGATTTCACAACCAACGTAACCCTTCACTTACTAACAATAGGGTGCAATTTCCTTTATTTCGAGGGTATGTGACAGATTTTGCCCGCCATATCACGGTGACCTGTGTTTAGAAGTCAGTGCTAAGAAAAGACTGGTCAGCTTAGGTTGGTAGTTAGCTTTCTTAATACAAATTAAAGTTAATGGCTAGAAATTATAGCGCTGTAACAGCATCACGATTTATGAAGATAATCCCGGTTTGTGTTTAATAAGAGCTTTAACAATGGAACATTTTTAATGGCTTCTTATCTCCAAAGATAGCACTTAAGTATACGTACTTAAAGTACAGTCTGGTTTAAATAATAACTTTTAAGCAAAAAAATAACAAAAATATATGAACACGACTCTATTATTAACGGCGTAGAAGCGTGTTTAGATATTTTTGGCTGAATTTTTCTAGAAGTATAAGAACTCAACTGTACTTGGCTACTAGGCATCATGCACAAATATCTGTGTACAAAAATCAAGTCCGTATAACTACGGACTTGATTTTTGTACACAGATATTAACGTAAATATTAGAAAATATTGTATATATTAACTTCAATCAAACAAAAAATTAGAAAGATGAAGTACCTACGTCAAATTTCGGAAGTGTGAGTGCTAAAGGGGTAAGTAATACGAGATAAAAAGAACTTATTATATAATATTCATAATACAGGGTGTCCCAGAAGTACCACGTCACAGTGACACCAGAGGTAGGCCAGCTCAAGAGGAACCTAACCAACCTAACATGACCCCAGTAAAAGTTGCACGGTTTTCGAGTTATTAACGAAATAAAGGTTTTTGAGAATTGTCTTAACATTTTAAGTACCAGCATCGACTTGGAAAGCTTTTTATAACAGTTTTTTATGTGTATCAAATCACGAATAGCCACTTCAGAAGTGCAAAGTGTTATTTTGTCAGTAACTACCGTAAAATGCTGAAAAAAAGATCATTAATCTTGATTTATGCTGTCTGAAAAAACATGAATTTCAACTTTAACCATCTGCCATGGAAAAAAAATACTAGAAACGAAACAAACAAATAACTTCAATAAATTAGGCATGTTATGCAGATTCAGAAATGGTATGACACATGTATCTTACTGCAAGAACATTAGACATTCTTATCACTTTAGCGAAGCCCTATCGAACCAACTTAAAACTGGAACTCCGAAACGATCCCTGCTAAGTGGTACAAAAATGCTGTGTACAGCAATGGCTAATAATAATATTATCTGACACAATTATTTTTCCAAATGCATGAAGGCTAAATACTAATGTTTGTCTCCCTTTTGGAGGCTAGGACCGGATCCTAAAGGACCGGACGGATATAACCTAACCAAGAAAAAGTTGGAAAACCCCCGACTTTGTCACTTCAAAGTTCAATATTTCAAAAACGGCTGAACCGATTTTGATAGAACATGTCTAAGAACCATCGCTAGAAAACCTGCTTTCAAATAAAAAACCAAATTCAAATCGAGTAACCCGTTTAAGAGAAACGGTGCCACAGATAGACAGACGGACGTAGCGGTTAAACTTATAACACCCCTCTTTTTGCGTGGGTGGTTAAAAACAGGTTTATCTTTCATTCATTTATTGGAATAAATTTAGGTCACAATAAATGTTCGAATTGTCTCCCGTGGTTTCTGATGCACAAAAAACATCGTTTAATAAAATTTCGGCTCAATTTTCGTAAACTGACTTCCGATATGGTACGGGCCGCGTCGAATACTCGTTGTCTTAATTCTTCTTCAGAGAGTATTGGTTTCGCGTAAACTTTGTCTTTTAAACATCCCCAATAAAAAAATCTAGTGGGTTTAGATCCGGGGAACGCGGTGGCCATAAAATTGGTCCCAATCGACCAATCCATCTCTCCGGGAATGTATCGCTGAGGTGCTCACGGACTAGCCGAGCGTACCACATGGTTCGTTTCAGTGCCAACGGTACATCTTCTAATAAACCAGGCAGGTCGTTTTGCAAAAACTGTAAATAGTTTCTACCATTAAGAATAGAAGGCAACTCGACCGGTCCCACAATTTGTCCATTAAGAATTCCATTCCACAAATTAATTTTGAATTGGTATTGGGACCTATCTTCTCGTTCTTCATGTGGGTTTTCTGTCTACCAGCTATGGACGTTGTGTAAATTAAAATATCCATCCCTTTTGCAAGCCGATTCGTCAGTCCACAATATTTCATTGAAAAAATTCGGGTTTTGTCTCCACATCAGTATCATGTTTTGGCAAAATTGAACACGATGTGCGTAGTCGGCTGGAAGAAGTGTTTGGACGCGTTGTATGTGGTAGGGATGGTATTGATGACACTTCAAAATTCGTTGTGCCGAGGATTTGGGAACGCCTGTGCGGCGTTCCACAATTCGCACAGAAGTCCGTTTTTACTTAACAGTGACGGCTTAACTTGCGGCATCAGCAAAGTGATAAGAATACCTAGTGTTATCGCAGTAAGATACATGTGTCATACCATTTCTGAATCTGCATAACATGCCTAATTTATTGAAGTTATTTGTTTGTTTCGTTTCTAGTATTTTTTTTCCATGGCAGATGGTTAAAGTTGAAATTCATGTTTTTTCAGACAGCATAAATCAAGATTAATGATCTTTTTTTCAGCATTTTACGGTAGTTACTGACAAAATAACACTTTGCACTTCTGAAGCGGCTATTCGTGATTTGATACACATAAAAAAACTGTTATAAAAAGCTTTCCAAGTCGATGCTGGTACTTAAAATGTTAAGACAAAGGGGAAAATTCTCAAAAATCTTTATTTCGTTAATAACTCGAAAACCGTGCAACTTTTACTGGGGTCATGTTAGGTTGGTTAGGTTCCTCTTGAGCTGGCCTACCTCTGGTGTCACTGTGACGTGGTACTTCTGGGACACCCTGTATATACGCTCACGTTATATAAACTCGTTTAGTATAACGTACGAAATAATGAACGAAAAATATAATTTAAAAATGTCAAATTTTATAAGGTATACCGTTGCTTATAGGGTCAATCAACTTTTTTACCGACACTAATCTGTCCGCGACATTTTTCAAACAATTGCAGATTTTTGTAAGTAATCATGTTTTTTCTGTAATTTAATAGATGGTGTACATGAATACATGCCATCCTACGTAAGTTCAACCTATTAAACCGTGAAATATCTTGTTGGAAGTACGATTTTTTGGTAACGCCAGAGACAATTTTGGTAACGCAGGAGACGGCCAAAGTGTCGGTAAAATAGTTGATTGGCCCTATATTATAAATAAGTAATATCAATTGATATAACAATCAAAGCATATAATGTTCATAGCACCTAAGATTTAAAACTTATAATTCATTAAAAACTTTGATGCTAACAAATGAACAAGCAAGCCATTCTTTTTTTTCTGCTCTGTTACAAAAAAAAAACCTAACATCGAAGCTACGCTTCGCTCCCGCCTTATATAGCCTTCTGAACCTGACCTATCCAAGTCGCTTCTGCCCAATTTCGTCTTGCTCGCTCACTTTGCTCGTTCGCCGCCACATAATTTAACATTTTACTTACACACATTATTATAAATCATGAGTAATATACTGTTACGACGGTGGGTTAGGTGCTAAACTTTGATAGTGTTTTTCGACCCCTTGGAGGCGTTTTCAGCAGGCTGCAATACCGTTTCAGGCCGTTTCAGAGGATGCTCTAGCACATATTAGTTTATCAAAATTTCACCCAAGTTGCCATCGTTTTCAGGCGCCTGAAACATGTTTTCAGTCCGTTTCAGGCCACCCTCTATCCGATGACGCCATAACCTGAAAACCCGTTTTCAGGCGTTTTCAGGACCCCTTATGGGCCTCTGAAGTACATTTCAGTATATGGCGAAATTTTCCATAGGAGTGAAAGAGATAGCACGATTAGAAAGAGACAGCTATACTGAGAACATTCGAGGTGTGTGACAAGGATAGCCTATATGTGTGAGAGAAACAGACTGATGATCCTGTTTCCGGAATATTCTAGTAACTGTGTGAGAGAGATAGCACATGAAAGAGACAGACACTCTACTCGTTTCCGGAACATTCGAGATGTAGGTATGACGTCCTAGCTGGACTGTTCTCGAACTTTGTGGACCGATTCACCGGGGGTATATAGGCCGGGTGAGGTTGCGGCTGAGGAGAGTTTTCAAATGCGATACCGAGCGATAAACATCGAAGAGAATCAAAGTGACTTGTAAGTGAGTTTTAGAGTGCGAAATTACTGTGAACTGTTTTAAAGTGTTTTGTAAAGTTAAGTAACATTGTGAAAATAAATCCTACTCTTATTCATCGGTGTTAAAAGTGCTTTTCAATCACGAACCCACCCCACGAACGTAACAATACTTATCTATATTATATACCTACCTATATACCTAATATACTATGTTAAAATAAAGTAGTCTATATAAATCATATACAAATTGAAGTTATATAAGCTTTATAGGTTAAAACATTATACTTTTTGTTCTTTAACGTTCATTATATATTGTGAACGTTATTAATGTGAAATTAGATATTTTGTAGTTATATCTCGTGGGACGCACCCGTACTAAAGTAGTGAAGTGACGCGTAACATTAACTGGTTCTTTCTTCATTTACGAAGCTACGAAGCCACAGATAGACAGACAAACAGATAGACACTGGCGTTAAACTTATAACACCCCTTTTTGCGTGGAGGGGGGGGGGTTAAAAATGTCGCTCAACCGATGGAATTTATCATCAACTATAAAAGCGGTCGTTAATTCCCGAAACTGTTGCGACCACACAGTTTACGGGGCTGTCCTTTATCGCAAAGGTCGGGCAAATGTCGCGGCCTTTAGCTCCCAAGGGACGACATACTGTGCTACACACTGTGCTGCTTGCGACTGCGACGTTTAGTGTTGTCTCTAAAGCTTTGGTTTCCTAGGACAAGCGGTGCTGTCATTATAGCGACAGTAATAAGCGGTGAATGACGTCACTATGTAACGAGGTGTCATACAGCTCGTTTCATCCTAACTCTTTGTACTGTCTGGTTTAGCACATATTCGAAAAAATAACATTTAAATTCAAATTTCCTTTTCTAAATTCCACACCTGTTCAATTTACGTCAAGTAGCCATTCTATTCAGAGCCTCCGAGCTGAACACTTACCTTTCTTCTATCCTAGATCCTATAAATCTCATAATAAGCTCATAATTTACTACTCCTATACGAAAAAAGTTTTATAATTGTAACTGTGCATTTGTGAAGTTTCATTAGATCGTAATACTACTGGACTTCAGTGCCATTGATTTATATAAATAAAGAACTGGGCACGGAAACGTAAGTTGATTAACTATGTATTTTTTATAATTGTTGATGCAGTGTCAAAGCATACCTTTTAGATACTTAAGACCGCGTCTGTTTGTCCGCAGGTGCCCTTTTATTATTATCATAAATAAATATCACTATCTGCCCTATTCCTGTCTTCTTCCTTCATCCGAACAACTTCCCCGGACACCACCCCGTGACAACTAGAACCACAAAATACAGATAGTTCAGAAGTCAATCTCCTGTATGTACTTCACTTTTCATACCTACGCTCGGCGGTCGCTCTAAGGTTGTCAACTATGGCTTATGCACCAAAAAAACTATCGTGGTAGTCGCACTCTTATCTAGTTGTTTGATTTATTGTTGAGAATGAAACGGGAAGAATGGAAAAATAAATTAATAACTGAAATATTTTAAGTTTAATGTCATTGTTATATTATAAATTTGTCACAGAAAATATCTTGTGACGATTTCGTTATTGGCGAAATTCACGATTATTTTATTTAAACAACCGTCCACTGAACAGTTATAATAACTTTCACAGACGCGTGTCTCAAGCGGATGGCACTCGCGCTCGCACTGGTCCCAACCGGCCCGAGATACCGTGTCCGTGAGCAGTGTCTATGTGTGCGTTGCTCGAGCGCACTTGTATGGAGATTGACTTCTGAACTATCTGTGTTTTGTGCTAGAACGTTTTCAATGTAAACAAATGGCGCGGTTTCCTAGAGAGCGGTATCAATTACGACCGCTATATGACGGCACCGCTGATCCTAGGAACCAAAGCTTAACAACAATTGTGTTTAACGAACCCAATAGCCTAGTGGTTAGAGAACCTGACTACAATGTTTGAGGTAACGAGATCAATCCCCGGCTGGGGCAGATAATTATGTATTCATACGTATAACTATGTTATGGAGTCTTGGGTTTTTAATGTGCGTTTAAGTTCGCAAACATCTATTTAGGTAAGTATTACTTAACCCATTATCTAATATCCACCCTTAACACAAGTATTGCTTACTTACATTAACGAATAATTCCTAAAGTCAGTTTGAAAGGGAAAAGAAATGTTGTCAAGCAAAAAAATCTAGGTTTTTAAATATTCGCCAATGTTCTAATTAGTCGTGTCTAGGAATTATTGGTTAGGTACACATAAATAATTATTATTTCTGTGGTTAGGTAATGGTGTGCCTGTCATCGTCATCACTACACTGAGGTCGTATTGTCTAACGTTTTTATACTCGCAATCGCAACTAAATGACAGTTTTTGTATGCTAAAATTGACATTTAATTGTGATCGCGAGTGTCAGAAACTTAACGCAATAGACACTCTGGAATGAGTTATAAAAAAGAAGAAAACAACGTGCAATTTTTTAAGTCCACCTCCGTTCTAATGAACAAGCGTATTTTGAAAATGGATTGTGTTCGAAATTTAAACTGTCCGACCGTGTCCCCCGAGCTCCGATGACGTATGACACCCGCGAGGGTGATCAACTTGCAACTTCCCGCCAAATTCTCTTACACGTCAATCAGGGGAAATTACCCTGTATTCGGCGACTACTAGGGTACCCGGGTAAAATTTCGCGGGTAAAAATAAAGTTGTGTTGCAGAAAACATGACGAATTTGTTGTCATAGCATAGGGCTGTGGTATTTATGGAGTGTGTGGGTGTTATGGCGTTTGTAATGGAAACACCATACCTGTATTATCCTGAGAAATGGGTGCTGTACGGTAAATTTTAGTTGATCCTTATACGTTTGAGTGTAACTAATGCAAGACGCAAAGGCAGTGACAAACCGAGATTTAGGGGGACTAAAACACCTGTGATGCGTCCGTCCTTGGAACTAAGGCAGGTTAAGTTTTTGTATGCTTTGGAACCACGCCTAACATAACGACATTTCCCGCAATTTTGAGAAAAAAAAATTGGGTTCAGTAATTTTCAGATTTTTAGGGTTCCGTTCCGTAGATACTTACTCAAGGTGTCAAACGGAAACCTATTGTTGTACCTACGCACGTTTCTGTCTGTCTCGTTTACTACTCGGATTTTAAATTTACACTGTATGTTTATGCATCTTATTGACCCAAAGTCAAGAAACCCTTGGCATTACGCAAATCGCGTAAGCCAAAAAAAAAACTAAGAAACAAAACGCAGCATAAGAGTCGAGTAAGGCCACATGCCGTAATTACAATTAGGGCAATCATCGGATGGGTCGGAGCCGGGGCGCTAACACAATAACGGTGATGGATCGCGCCTGCCCCCGCGGCGGTCGTGTCAAAAATATGAAAAACAACAAGAACAGTCGTAGTCGTAACACCATATAACAAATATCCCATGACGAGACTCTAATCAAATTAAGTATTTTAGCACAGAAAACCGTTAACTTTTCAATTAACTGTCTAATTTCATTTTAAGATGCTTATGCCTAGTTATAGTCCTTTTATAGTCAGTTGAGTTTGCGGATAAGTGACGTCATAGCTGTCATAGGTGTGTCAGACAAAATACAAGTGTGTCTCTAACCATGGGGCTTTAAATGCAAGGTTCGATTTGACTGAATACTGAAATAAATTAATAAGATGTTAATAAAATACTCTTAAATATATGTAGAATTTTTTTTAAAGGTAAACGTCCACTTGTCGGTATCGTACGCATCGGACGCATCGCACGCAACGGATCGTAGTATTCTTTGTATAGAAACTCATATAAGTGCGTCCACCTGTCCGCATCGTAAGCATCGCACATGTCTATACAAAGCAACAAATCCGATACGTCCGAAGCGTACGATGCGGATAAGTGGACGCCTACCTTAAGACGATAATTGACCTCTCATGTTGCTGTGCCCTTGCAGGGCGTCACATTTGACTAAAACCGAATTGTAACAACTGCTATGTATAAATATGCTATGCAATGAATGAATAAATAAATAAATACTCGCGTAACTATGCTTCTTTTATTGTGCAACTTTTAGAAAACATGACCGGTGTTCTATTTATTTTTTCATACAGATTAAATATTAAATTCATTACAATATTAAATTAATAGGATTTTTTGACAGATTCATAAATGTTTATCTTAAAGATGTCAAGTCATTTAAAAACCCTCGTACCAAGGAAATTCCCTGTACCAGTGAGGCAGCGATAACACCGACATTATGCCCGATTCGCTGATATAACGATAAACTCTGAGGACCAAATAGTTCAGTTATGTGAGTAGAATCGAACCACTGAAAGTGGAACTACAGTGTACCAACATACTTGCAACGAAAATTATTTTCCCAAATTTACTCACATTCTAACAACTGGCCATGAAAACATGAGAAAAAATAAATTCTGAGTTTTTTATCGTGACAACATCGGCTTCCGCAAATGTCAAATTTTAAAAACGATAAAGCGTTCGGTTCGGATTCACGCACGGGGCTCCATTGTCGTGACAACTAAAGGGTTTTTCGAGTGTACTTTTCAATTTGCCATCACTGCCGCCGTGTGGGGCGTGGGTAGAGTCGCTTCAATTATTTAATTTTATATTTGTAATTTAAAGTGCTTGAGCGATTACAATGTTTTTCCGCATTCCTGATACTGTCTGTGGGCCGCAAATAAAATTGAAAACTTAACTGGAGTTTTTACTTAAAACTCAGCTTAAATTAAAACCATAATTGGTAATTAAGCATTAGGGTCTAGAAATTATCTATTTACAAAAAAAGATTCTGTATTTTTTTGAGGAATTGGTAATAAACTCATACCCCCTTATTCATAAAACTTAACAAGCCTATGTTAACTAACAAATGCTTTGTCCCCTTTCTAACAAATACAAATGTCGAAGTGACAGATAAGGACAAAACGAATTTTAGCGGCATTTTAACTAAAATAGGTTTGATTGTCGTTTATGAATAAGGGGGATAGAGTCAGACATGAATCATTTATTAACAAGGAACAATTTTTCTACTTGAATAGGTATAGGTAGAGTCATTCACGATAACGCGCGTCGTGGTTCTTATTACAATGTCACGCAATGTCGCGTCTGCGTGGATGGCACTAAGTATAATACTACTCCAAACCTTCCACTGTTCTTGGTCAAATCAAGTTCGTGTAATAGTGGGACTTTTTTTTTCAATGGTCTGTTCAAAAACCGTACAGGGCGCAGCGGAAATGAAACCGAGCATGTTGCGATGGAATCGTCCGAACTATTGTGATGGGCGAAACTACGTGAAACGAAACGCATCTGTCAAACGAGGCGGGAATTTAGAAAAAAATAATCAGCGCGAGTCGAAAAAAGAATGTAATGTAGGTGGGCTAATGTCCTCGTAGCCAGTATTAAAAATAAGGCGATATAAATTCTTTAAATAGGTACTCAAAGCGTCTTCATTAAAAAGTAAAATTAAATTACACAAATTATAAAATTCAGACTTGTTTGGTATTAACTTGTTTTTGTGACAGGTTTTTTAATATAAAACTTAACTTCTGAATAAAAATACCAATACGTCGCCGCTACTATTATTAACAAGGATTCGTATGGGACCCTCGAAACGCAGGGACACGCATCATAAAAATATGACACGTACACAGAACAAAATTGGTAAAAGGATTTCGCAGTTCCACAAGGGAGTGTATTGGGCCCATAACAATATGTGTAGTACAGTAGGTAGTTGTTACCATACTACACCATAACTTTTTGTTGTTAGATTTGGAACTTTGTGTTAAGCGTTTTGGCGTGGCGTTTTGCTTGGGAAATTTTTCAATCGGTTTCTCGCTCACGTGCATACGTTCGATGAAATGAATAAATTTATTGCTAGATCGTTCTTGCTTAAACTTTTGTATTACTTATAGTTCATAACAGTATATTTTTAATATTTTTTGATTGGGTGATAAATTCAGAAAGGGTCTATATTGTATATAGTATATACAATACAATGCAGATCGTAGAATAATTGCTGCATCAATATTTTGCGGTTCCTCATACTACAAAGCTCTATGATAAACACGCGTCGTTTGCGCTTAAAAATACGCCTTGTGTATAGGCCCTATGACAGATGCTACCTGCATTTTTCCATAACAAACATTTTATAATCCGATTAAAAAGCATAAAGTATTCTTGTTTCGTTGTAATTAAGGCCATTAGGTGCCGGAACATGGCCGCCCGGTTTCCGTTTCCGGGAACTTTTTAATTTTTCATTTACGCTCTGCGATTTCAATTTTTCCTTTTAATTCCTCATTAAACTTGGTCACGGTTTGCTCCCGGCGTTTTAGGAAATGGGAAAAATTGCGACAATTATCATGTTGATTGATGATTGTTTGTAGGGAGTTTATTGTTGTATGAAGTAGAGTTAGTAGATATGTAAATCAAGTCATACCATATCTTCGCTAGTATGTGATACAATCACGGTACATGGTACAGTAGGGTTCCATTTTTAGCACAAAAAGTTTTTGTACTTAAAAAAAAATTTCGCGCATTTTTTTTCCTGACTGTACTTACATTTTGTTGACTCTACAGTCACCAGCGCGAATAATCTGTCAAAACAACGCGTGCATAAATATCTGATACGACTCTTATTTCTAGGGCCGGAAGGACGTGTCAAATATTTTTGCATCTGAAGGATACCTACCCAACAGTGGATTTCCTACGGCTGATATTTATTTATTTATTTATTTCATAACAGCATATGATTGTCCAGCAGTAGTGTAGCGGTATAGCACACGGCACGGAATGCCGAGGACCTGGGTTCGATTCCCAGTGCTGGTCTTATTTTTCTGGTTTTTCTGTGCATCTATATTTCAGTTTGTATTTTCAATTTAGGTTTTACGGGATGACCGTAAAAGTAAAAATTTGGAATTGAAATAAAAAATACAAAAAGATTCCAAAAAAACAATCTTAATTTGATATGATTATGATGATGATGATGATTATGATGATATTTATTAATAAAAGTTCTACTCATCATCATCATCCGCCTATAGCAGTCCACTGCTGGACATAATCTCCCTCCAAAGAGCGCCATTGCGCCCTGCCCTCGGCTAGACGCATCCTGCTGCTACCAGTAGCCTTTCGCAGCACGTCACTCCACCTGGCCGGAGGGCGTCCTACACTACGCTTGCCAAGACGCGGTCCCCACTCAAGAACTCGTTTACTCCAGCGGTTGTCGGTTCTTTGACAGATATGACCAGCCCACTGCCACTTCTTCTTCACTTCAAAAGTTCTACTTAAAAGGCTTAACTATATTCTTTATCCGATCACTCAGTAAAACTGCATCGGAACTGCGATTGAACTGAACCACTAGTGCAGTCTACAGCAATTATATTGCAGTCGGTTTGCAGTCCTGTGACATTTCAGTAAAACGTTTTGCAAATGCTTTTGCAGTGTTCTCACTGTCTGAGACTAAACGAAGCCCAGTTGCGATAGGGCTGCCCCTTGAGAAAAACATTTTATTACTTTACTATCGCATTTTTATTAGTGCGATCAATGCACAAAGCACTCATCATCAATCATATCAGCTGTAGTAGGACGTCCACTGTTGGACATAGTAGGTCTCCCCCATCGAGCTCCACTTGCTTCGGTTGAAAGCGGCCTGCATCCAACCGTGAATCCGCAGCTTTAACCAGGTCATCCTTCCATCTCGTTGGTGGACGTCCCACGCTGCACTTGCCGACTCACAGTTTCCATTCGAGAATTTTTTGACCCCAACGGCCATTTGTTCTCCGTGCTTTTGGCTCGCCCATGCCCATTGCCACTTCAATGAGCTAACTCGCTTTTTTATGTCGGTGACCCTCGTTCTTCTGCGTATCTCTTCATTTCTGAAACACAAGCTGAGATATGAGATGCATAGGGAAATTCATGTCGGTACCGTTGACCATCAGTGGTGTAGCGGTATAGCACGCGGTACGGAATACCGAGGACCTGGGTTCGATTCCCAGTGATGGTCTTATTTTTCTGGTTTTTTCTGTGCATCTATATTTCAGTTTGTATTTTCAATTTCTCCATTTCTGATTCGATCGCTCCCGTAGAGATACCTACTTGTATTGTAACATATGATAATCGTAAAGGTTCATATTATTTCATTACTTTTACCTGCTGTTGTCCCCAGCTTTGTCTGTGCTCCGAGGGAAAAATACAATAAAATGACTCTACATTGTACACCACGAATAGGTATGCAATAGGCGGCCTTATCGCTTAAGAGTGACCTCATCCAGGCAACAGGGAACTTAAATTGACCCGAGATAAAGTAAAGTACGACATAAGTACCTAACCGACGTTAATCTGGAATAGTGTCGCTTTCTATTAGTGAAAGATATGCAATAGGTGCAATAGCCGTGGTGGCCTGGTGGTTTGACCTATCGCCTCTCAAGCAGAGGTTCGTGGGTTCAAACCCCGCCAACCCCGGCCCGCACCTCTTGAGTTTTTCGAAATTCATGTGCGAAATTACATTTGAAATTTACCACGAGCTTTACGGTGAAGGAAAACATCGTGAGGAAACCTGCACACACCTGTGAAGTAATTCCATGGTATGTGTGAAGTTCCCAATCCGCACTGGGCCCGCGTGGGAACTACGGCCCTAGCCCTCTTATTGTGAGAGGAGGCCTGTGCCCAGCAGCAATGGGACGTATATAGGCTGGGATGATGATAATGATGCAATAGGTATGCTTTCACGATATCCTTGCCGCAGTAACTTTTATGGAGAAACTTCTGTATTACCTACCGATTATAATTATGTACAATTTGCTAGTTAACAGTAATAGACTACGAGTACTTCAAGTCAAACAAAAATTCCATTCATAAACCACTACAAACCACGCTTACACACCCCTAAAACAAAGACATCATTATTGTAATGGATGTCACAGGCTGCAACTCAAGTGCTCTAGAAACTAGTAGGCCTACTAGCTCACCAACTACCCTGCCATTCCAATATCACCCTTATGATAAACCTTTTAGAGTTTCCCACAAATGCCAACATAAGTTAGCGTTTGCAAAGACTAGATGGCGCGACGGTCGGGCACATTAGCGACATCTCTCGGGGAGTGAGAAAATTGCTCTAAAATTATGTCGAGAAGTGTGACGCTTTTAACGCGTGCACTTGAGTTTAGATGTCATGAATTATCTACGTGACAACCCTAGCCCGTTAAGTTTTAGAAAACCCTTTTGTTTTGCTCTGGACTTGTAGTGACTAAAGTAAGTTTTATAAGCATATATTGCCTTCAGAAAGCAGCATACTTATATACCTATAGAACGCCTATATAGGCAAGCACAGGCAATAGCCAGTCGAGGCGCCAAACATGATTTATGCATTTTATGCAACACCTAAACAGCGATTAGCATTAAATACCTGAGCTAAATGCAAACACCTACGTGACAAGATTCCATCCATACCTACAGGAAAAAGCTGTATTTTATGCTTCCCGCTTCTGTAGCTACTTACATTTAGTTTGGTAATCTGTCGATGGTCTCTTCATTGAATCAACATTTTTAATTTATCCAAAAATTTCACAGATACAAAGGTCAGAAATATGTAAAAATAGAAAATTGAAATTAAATTTTCTACCGAAATATAAATTTTTACAAGCTTTTATTTAACTTGCAACGTTCGCATTTTAACTATGTTTGTGTGTTTATTCGTATGTAAGTAAAAGCCCTCTCATTCTGAGAGGAGGCCTGTGCCCAGCAGTGGAACATAATAGATGAAGTAAATTTGCAAACCATTTCTCGAACATTTCTCGGTTTCCGATTGAACTTTTGCCATGGGTGGGTACCTACTTATGTAAATAGGTGTAGTGTACGACGATAAATACAATAATCCGCGGAGCTACTACAAAATTCAAAAATCGAAGTTCGTGTCGCTCCGTCCCTCTGATACTTATAAGTACTATTTAGTACGAGAGTGAGAGTGATGCTACGATACGGATTTTCGACTTTCGAATTTCGGAGTATGCCCTCTAGTTGTAATTGTCTCCGCAGGTGGGA